>NC_028637.1:67281057-67285844 GCF_001406875.1 Solanum pennellii | reverse complement strand
TATATATATATATATGACATATTTTTGGTGGTTTTTGATTTATACTTGAGACTGTCATATGTTATTCAATTTATGATTATCTCTATTTTAAATATGTCAAAACCAGTTGTAAGAGACGATACTATACTGCATGAATAACCTCCTAGAAGAAATCATACTTGTTCATAAGTAAAACAAATAATTTTTTCTCCCAAATAAATTATAGAGGCACAGATCAAGAAAAAAATTCACCTCGAATTTATACTATTATATTTCTTTCAATAGATCCCCCATAGAAGTAATATAACTTAGATTATGCTTTTTAAGGACTTTCAAATTTTTAATAGTGTAGATTCTGTAATAATAATAAGAGAGGATTTTTTTTTAAAAAAAAACGTATAATTTAATTATATGTAATGCCTACTAAAATGTTCATTCAACTAAAAGAAACTTGAACAAAAATCATTTGTTGAGCTAAGTTTGGTTTCACCATAATAAGTTGTTTGGATTAATGAAGTTTTCAATCAATCTAAGAATTATTATTTTCTTGAATGAATATTTATTAAAACTATTTAAATAAAAGCATTGATCTATAGTTCAGAATGTTCCAAATAATATTTGTATCAAATAAAACTAAACTTATGTTAATTTAGCTAGAGAGAGGGGGAGGGAGGGTATACGATTGAAATTGAAATTCAACAACTTTTCAAGTCATACACAAATAATAATATTGATTGAACAACAATAAAATAAATTATCCTAGTAAAATAAATGATTGCAATACATCAATAAAACAAATCGTTAATAAGAAAAAGATAAACAATACAACATAAAAATTAGGGATAATGCACAAGTACCCCTTCAACCTATGTTCGAAATCTCAGAGACACACTTATACTATACTAAGATCATATTACCCCCCTGACTTATTTTATAAATAATATTCTACCCCTTTTTACCTAAGTGGCACTAGTTTTAAAAAAATGGCATCACATGTTGGGCCCACAAGATGGTTAAACATAATTAGTTTTTGGGATGCTCATTATTCTGCTCTTCAATATTGTTGTAATTACCTTTTATTGGTTGATCTTCTTCTTGTGGTTGTTTCTTTCGGACAACGACTTTAATCTTCTTAAGAACATTTAGCTTTATCATATCTTTAAGTTTTCGATCACAAACTTCTGAAAATGTCACTGCTTATCGAAAAAATCATAACTTTTTGAAAAGGCACAACTCATCATAAAAGGCACAACCCTTTAAAAAAAATCACAACCCTTTAAAAATTGTCACAACTCATTCAAAAGTTAAAACCTATCAAAAAAAACTTACTATCCTTTGGAAAAGTCACAAGCCATTAAAAAAGTCACAATCCTTCAATTTGAAAAGGTATCTTCTTTCATTAATAAATAAAATAAATTGAGCATTTTTGGGGCATTATAGTAATTCAACATTTAAAAATTGAGAGTTCATGCTTTTAAGGTATGTAAATAAATGTAAATGTGTGTATATATATATATATATATATATATATATATATATATATATATAAGTCAATATTGACTCAAATCTTACAAATCCACCAAAATTATAATCTTAATAAAAAGATCATTATAATAAAACAGGTATTTTATTATAATGATCTTTTTATTAAGATTATAATTTTGGTGGATTTGTAAGATTTGATAGATTTGACTTCGGATAAAATCCAATGTAAATCAATACATATAAAATGTTATTTACAAATTTTCAAATATTGTCATAAAAAAAAAACTCAAACCAACTATATAAAACCTTTGAGAAAAGAAAACCCCTTTAAGGTATTTAAACTTTGACTTACCAAAAATGCAAATAATAAAAATAATAATAATAATAATAATTTATTTACCTAATGATCTTCTAACTAAAATGATATTTTTGGTGGATTTTTAAGAGTTGATAGATTTTGTTTGATGTTTACTTATGATTTTGTTTGATGTTGACTTATGATCAAATCTAATGTAAATCAATACATACAAAATGTTATTTACAATATTTTCAAATTTTATCTTGTAAAAATAACTTGTCACGCTCCGATACTACCCCCTTGATGTAACACGGGATCTAAGATCATTAGTGACCCAAGCTAACCCTATGTATGACATATCATACACATACTAAGAATACTGAATAAGACAAATTCTATGTGGAAGCTAAACAATAGATAAATGGGGAAGTGGGGAATACACAACTCTAAATGTATAAAACACACTAATAAAGATTTTAAGAATAGTCAAATGATAAACTCATCAATAAAAGTTGATTCTATATATTACTATATCTGAAAAGACTCTAATTGAGTTGAGTTGATGGGACATGCCCCCTAGCTGATTCTAATGAAATTGAAAACTGAATTAAAATACTAAAATGAAAAGCATGTATATTGTCCTCGAAGTACGAGGACTCACCACTAATGTTGTTGAAATTCAGATCGAGAATCAACCTAAGCGCGATCTGGATGACGAGTACCTGAACCTACATCATAAAAGGATGTACCACAAAGTATGCGTCAGTACTTGGAATGTACTGAGCATGCAAGAGATATATACTAAACTAAACAAGTATATATAAAGCTGAAACAAGGCATAACTTCGCAATATTGTAAACGAAGCAAAATGTAGATACTAAAGATAAAATGAAAGCAATGACCAAATGCTACTCATGAACATGACATGATAAACTGAATACTGAAAACCTGGTCAATGCACTAGGAGTCTGATTGTGGGAGCTCATATTAACTAAGATAAATCTATGCGAGCTAAACGTGGAGTCTAATGTATACGCTCCATCGAGAGGATCCAATATACCTTTCCAGGGGTATAAAGATATGACTGACGTGATCACAAAATCTGATGCCCAATAGAGGGGACTCATAATTATATAGTGGCACATAGTTCTGGAACTATGAGGGTATGCGAAGCCCTAGTCCACTCGATGCTAAGTCTACTCCAAACTGAATATTTATATGACACAAATGCAGCTGAAATATTGAATAGCTCAATACATTGACATGCAAACTGAGAATAAAACATCTCTATACTGATAATATGACATTCGACATGCGAAACATGATTATCTTTTTAACTAACCTAACAAGTGTAATTGATGAACTAGAAAAATATATACAAACAAGGGTTATGAGTTTCATACAAGCAACTAAACAACGCTACCAAGGAAACATGATATTTAGATTGTGGAAACCATAGTAATTGAAATCATAACAGTTCTCCAAGATTTTACAAATCCTCATAGAAAAGATATGTGGAATCAAGGAACTAACTGAATTCTAAGGACTTAGTGGATGAAAAGAATCCACATGTGAAATCCCACATACTGGTGACAAAATCTAGAGAGAAATCCTTCGATTTTGGGATTCAAACTTGAAGATAACTTTCTACTTGTTCTTGAGGGGTTGGTCGTCTTTCCTATTCTTTTTGGCTGTAATTTCGATGAATTTTTAGGATAAAGGTTTTTTTATTAGGTTCTGATTAGATTATTATGCTTAAATTGAGTAAAACAACACAATTTAGGTATTACACGACATAGTTTAAGTGCTCAATGTATAAAGGAAAGAATCGACTTACCTTCTACGAAGAGCTTGGAGAGAAGATAGACCTATAATTGAAGAGGAAAATTTACAAAGTTACAAAGCTATCAGCTCGGGTATACACAACGAAACAACAAATTTTCCTCAGTTCAACAAAGCAACTTATTAGAAATGTATATTTTTATTTTACAAATATATGTAAAGTTATGGTTAGTAACTTTGGGACCATGTCAATTTTGTGTGTGCGGGTTTGTGTTTGTATGTGTGTGTTCGCTCTTTATATTATGTAATAACGATGTAACATAAGATAAAAATATCACTCAAGTAAATCAAAATAACTTATGAAATTTACTAGGTGAAGCCAAACATTTAAGAGTCTGCTTGATCTCTCTTGTCAAATTGTGACAGATATGATCAAAGAGAAGACTCTAGAGGAGATCCACTGAATATTCAAAATCGAGTATGACTTCAATCCTAAGGAAGAAAAGGAGGTTAGAAAGGAGAATGAATAAGCATTTGAGTGAAGCTGATGTTTTTCATATGATGGGCCAAAATTATTTGTTTATATAAGATTACTCAGAATATGAAAGTATTAGCTTCACTCAAATCCTCAGGTATTCTCCCTTTCTAAACTTTTTCCTTCCTTAGGGGTTCAGTTATTCTTAATGTTAAAGATCTCGCAGATTTCCTTTTGATTCTTTTCTTTGATCTTATATCCCACAGTTTGACAAGTTAGACCAAGTAGGCTCTTTAGGCTCATGTAGTTAGCAAACATAATCAAATCAAAGAATTAAATAAGAAAAAATGATTTATAATGCTTGGACTTTCACCTAATAAATTACCGTAAGTTATTTCATTCCTTAACGTGATTCTTTTTCTTACTAACTTATTTATTATATAAATTAAAGTAAATATATTATAAAATTAATTATCTAATTAGTTATTATATCATTTTTTGCTTAATTACCTTGAAAACTCCTTAGAGAAAATAAACTTTTAAAGTACAAACTATCACTTTTAAAATAATCTTCCATATTTTATAAACTTGCTAGAATTTAACGAATATATTTCCTTTTTTTCAAAGACAAGACGATACCAACGTTGATCTATATAATAATAATGTAAATGTTTAAATTAGTGATGAATATTAAGAGAAAACTAAACATTTAGAAAAAATGCAAGCACACTAAGATGGCTGGAAATCAAAACATCATCAATATATATA
>NC_028637.1:67275406-67280982 GCF_001406875.1 Solanum pennellii | reverse complement strand
TATATATATATATATAAATATATATATATATATATATATATATCACAACACAAAGGGGGGCAGAAGGAACATACTTAGCAAGAGGAACAATAGAAAACTGATGGACGGACCCAAACATGTAATTGTTAAATATAAATCAAAATTTTTTGGGAGACATTATATATCAAATCAGCGCAAGACCAAAGAAAAAAGGAAATTAACACGTAGAAAAACAAGTAACAACAAATAGACTTACCTTCTATGAAGAGCTTGGAGAGAAGATAGAACTAGAATGGAACAGGAAAATCTACGAAGTTACAAAGCTACCGCCCGGGTATAAACAAAGAAACAATAAATCTTCTTCAATTCAAAAAAGCAAGTTATTATATATAAATATTTTTATATTACAATAAATTCAAAGTTAAGTTTACTAAATTTGGCATGAAGTTAATTTTATGTGTGCGCATTTGTGTTTGTATGTTTGTTCGCGTGCTTTATCTTATGTAATAACGATATAACATAAGCTAAAAAAATCACTCAAGTAAATAAAAATATGAAAATTTACTAGGTGAAGCCAAGCATTTAAAAGTGTTCTTGATCTCACTTTTCACACTATGGCAGAAATGATGAAAGAGAGACTCTAGAGGAGATCCGCAAAACACTAAACATTGAGAAACTTTTCAAGTCTAAGAAAAAAAAAGGAGGTTAAAAAGGAGAATGCCTAAGCATTTGAGTGAAGCTGGTGCTTTTCATATGATGGGCCAAAATTATTTGTTTATCTACGATTACCCAGAATATGTAAATGTTAGCTTCCCTCAAATCCTAAGGTATCTCCCTTTCTAAACTCTTCCCCTTCCTCATGGGTTAAGTTATTCTTAATGTTAAAGATCTCGCGGATTTCCTTTGGATTCTTTTATTTGATCTTATATGCCACAGTTTGACAAGTAAGATCAAGTAGGCTCTTTATGCTCATGTAGTTAGCAAACATAATCAAATCAAAGAATTAAATATGAGAAAATGTTTTATAATGCTTGGACTTTCACCTTATAAATTACCATAAGTTAATTCGTTCCTTCACGTGTTTTTTTTTTCCATTACTACTTTATTATATAATTTAAAGCAATTATAAATACTTTAAAATTAATTATCTAATTAGTAATTATATCAAATTTTGCTTAATTATCTTGAAAACTCCTAAGAGAAAATAACCTTTTAAAGTACAAACTA
The DNA here is from genome assembly GCF_001406875.1 of Solanum pennellii. Taxonomy (NCBI): domain Eukaryota; kingdom Viridiplantae; phylum Streptophyta; class Magnoliopsida; order Solanales; family Solanaceae; genus Solanum; species Solanum pennellii. The sequence continues at coordinate 67,279,776 of NC_028637.1, read as the reverse complement.
ACACTTCTAAAATAATCTTCCATATTTTATAAACTTGCTAGAATTTAACTAATATATTTCATAGACAAGATGATACCAACGTTGATCTATCTAATAGTAATGTAAATGTTGAAATTAGTGATAAATATTCAGAGAAAACTAAACCTTTAGAAAAATGCAAGCACTCTAAGATAGATGGAAAACAAAACATCAACAACATATCTATCTATATATATATACACACACACACATTACAATACAAAAGGGGGCATAAAGAACATACTTAGCAATTGGAACCACAGAAAATGGATAGACGGACCCAAACATATACTTGATAAATATAAATAAATTTTTTTGAGAGACATAGTATATCAAATTAGCACAATACCAAGGAAACAAGGAAATTAACACATAGAAGAACAAGTAAAAAAAGATCAACTTACCATCTACGAAGAGCTTGGAGAGAAGATAGACCTAGAATTGAATAGGAAAATCTACAAAGTTACAAAGCTATCAGCACGGGTATGCACAAAGAAACAACAATTCTTCCTCAGTTCAACAAAGCAACTTATTAGAAATGTATATTTTTATTTTACAATATATGTAAAGTTAGGGGTAATATCTTTGGGACCATGTCAATTTTGTGTGTGCGAGTTTGTGTTTGTATGTGTGTGTGCGCTCTTTATATTATGTAATAACGATGTAACATAAGATAAAAATATCACTCAAGTAAATCAAAATAACTTATGGAATTTACTAGGTGAAGCAGAGCCTTTAAGAGTCTACTTGATCTCACTTGTCAAACTGTGGCAGATATGATTAAAGGGAAGACTATAGGAGATCCACTAAACATTCAAAATCGAGAATGACTTCAAGCCTAAGGAAGAAAAGGAGATTAGAAAGGAGAACGCCAAAGCATGAGTGAAGCTGATGTTTTTCATATGATGAGCCAAAATTATTTGTTTATATACGATTACCCAGAATATGAAAGTATTAGCTTCACTCAAATCCTCAAGTATTCTCTCTTTCTAAGCTCTTCCCTTCCTTAGGGGTTAAGTTATTCTTAATTTTAAAGATCTCGCGAATTTCCTTTGGATTCTTTTGTTTGATCTTATATGCCACAATTTGACAAGTTAGATCAAGTAGGCTCTTTATGCTCGTGTAGTTAGCAAACATTATCAAATAAAAGAATTAAATAAGAAAAAATGTTTTATAATGCTTGAACTTTCAACTAATAAATTACCGTAAGTTAATTCATTCCTTCACGTGATTTTTTTTCTTGCATTACTTATTTATTATATAATTTAAAGCAAATATACTTACTATAAAATTAATTATCTAATTAGTTATTATATCATTTTTTCTTAATTTTCTTGAAAACTGCTTAGAGAAAATAACCTTTTAGAGTGCAAAGTATCACTTTTAAAATAAACTTCCATATTATATAAACTTGCTAGAATTTCACTAATATATTTTCTTATTTTACAAAGACAAGATGATACCAACATTGATCTATATATTAATAATGTAAATGTTGAAATTAGTGATGAATATTAAGAGAAAACTAAACCTTTAGAAAAAAATGCAAGCACACTAAGATGGCTGGAAAACAAAACATCAATAACATATATATATATATATATATATATATATCACAATAGAAAGGGGGGCAGAAAGAACATACTTAGTATTAGAAACCACAGAAAACTGATGGAAGGACCCAAACATGCACTTGATAAATATAAATCAAAATTTTTTAAAAGACATTGTATATCAAATCAGTGCAAGACCAAAGAAATTAACAAGTAGAAAAACAAGTAACAACAAACCGACTTACCTTCTACGAAGAGCTTGGGGAGAAGATAGAACTAGAATTGAAGAGGAAGATCTACGAATTAACAAATCTACCAGCCCGGGTATGAACAAAGAAACAACATATCTTCCTCATATTAACAAAGGAGGTTACAATAAATGAATATTTTTGTATTATAATAAATGCAAAGTAAGGGTTAGTAACTTTGGGACCAAGTCAATTTATATGTGTACGTGTTTATGTTTTTATGTGTGTTGCGCGCTTTATATTATGTAATAACGATTTAACATAAGATTAAAAAATCACTCAATTAAATCAAAATAACTTATGGAAATTTACTAGGTGAAGCCAAGCATTTAAGAGTCTTCTTGATCTAACTTTTCAGACTGTGGCAGATATGATCAAAGCGAAGACTCCAGAGGAGATCCGCAAAACATTCAACATTGAGAATGACTTCAAGCCTAAGGAAAAAAGGTTGTTAGAAAGGAGAATGCATAAGAGTTTGAGTGAAGCTGGTGTTTTTCACATGATGGGCCAAAATTATTTGTTTATATATGATTATCGAGAATATGAAAATGTTAGCTTCACTCAAATCCTTAGGTATTCTCCTTTTCTTAACTCCGTCCCTTTCTCATCGGTTATGTTTTTCCTAATGTTAAAGATCTCGCGAATTTCCTTTGGATTCTTTTATTTGATCTTATATGCCACAATTTGACAAGTAAGATCAAGTAGGATCTTTATGCTCATGATCAAATTAAAGAATTAAATATGAGGAAATGTTTTATAATGCTTGGACATTCACCTAATCAATTATCGTAAGTAATTTCATTCCTTCACGTGTTTTTTTTCTTCCATTACTTCTTCATTATTTCATTTAAAGCAATTATAAATAGTTAAAAGGTGATTATCTAATTAGTTATTATATCCTTTTTTGCTTAATTAGCTTGAAAACTCCTTAGAGAAAATAACCTTTTAAACTACAAACTATCACTTTTCAAAGAATCTTCAATATTTTATAAACTTGCTAGAATTTAACTAATATATTTCACTTTTTTATAAGACAAGATGAATTCAACGAGGATCTATATAACAATAATGTAAATTTTGAAATTAGTGATGAATTATTCTGAGAAAACAAAACCTTTAGAAAAAATGCAAGCACGCTAGGATGGATGGAAAACAAAACGCCAACAATATATATATATATATATATATATATATATATATCATAATACAAAAGGGGTAGAAGGAACGTACTTAGTAAGAGGAACAACAGAAAACGGATGGACGGACCCAAACATGAACTTGATAAATATAAATCAAAATTTGTTGAGAGATATTGAATATCAACCGCAAGACCAAAGAAATAAGGAAATTAACACGTAGAAAAACAAGTAACACAAAATGAACTTACCTTCCACGAAGAGCTTGGTGAGAAGATAGAACTAGAATGGAAGAAGAAAATATACGAAGTTACAAAGCTACCAGCCCGGGTATAAACAAACAAACAACAAATCTTCTTCACTTCAACAAAGCAAGTTATTATAAATGAATATTTTTATATTACAATAAATGCAAAGTTAAGGTAAGTAACTTTGTGTTTGTATGTGTGTTCCTGCACTTTATAAAATGTAATAATGATGTACCGTAAGATAAAAAATCACTCAAGTAAATCAAAATATCTTACGAAAATTTACTAGGTGAAGCTAAGCATTTAAGAGTCTTCTTGATCTAACTTTTAAAACAGTGGCAGATATGATTAAAGAGAAGACTCTAGAGGAGATCTGCAAAACATTCAACATTGAGAATGACTTCAAGCCTAAGAAAAAATGGAGGTTAGAAAGGACAATGCCTAAGCATTTGAGTGAAGCTGGTGTTTTTCATATGATGGGCCAAAATAATTGTTTATATACTATTACCCTGAATATGAAAATGTTATCTTCAATGAAATCCTTAGGTATTCTCCCTTTATAAACTCCTCCCCTTCCTCATGGGTTAAGTTATTCTTAATGTCAAAGATCTCGCGAATTTCCTTTGAATTCTTTTATTTGATCTTATATGTCACAGTTTGATAAGTAAGATCAAGTAGTCTCTTTATGCTCATGCAGTTAGCTAATAATCAAATCAAAAAATTAAATATGAGAAAATGTTTTATATTGCTTGGACTTTCACCTAATAAATTATCGTAAGTTAATTCATTCCTTCACGTGATTTTTTCTTTTATTTCTTCTTTATTATATAATTTAAAGCAATTATAAATACTTTAAATTGATTATCTAATTAGTTATTGTATCATTTTTGCTTAATTAGCTTGAGAACTCCTTAGAGAAAAAAACCTTTTAAAATACAAACTATTACTTTTAAAATAATCTTCTATATTTTATAAAGTTGCTAGAATTTAACTAATATATTTCCTTTTTTTCAATGACAAGATGATACCAACATTAATCTATATAATAATAATGTAAATGTTGAAATTAGTGAATAGTATTAAGAGAAAACTATACCTTTAGAAAAAAATGCAAGAACGCTAAGATGGCTGGAAAACAAAACATCAACACCATATATATATATATAT
>NC_028637.1:67269538-67274346 GCF_001406875.1 Solanum pennellii | reverse complement strand
TATATATATATATATATATATATATATATATATATGTATATTAAAATACAAAGGGGGCAGAAAGAACATACTTAGTATTAGAAACCACAGAAAATGGATGGACGAACCCAAACATGAACTTGATAAATATAAGTCAATTTTTTGAGACATTGTATATAAAATCATCCCAAGACCAAGGAAACAAGGAAAGTAACACGTAGAAGAACAAGTAACAAAAAATTGACTTACCTTCTATGAAGAGCTTGGGGAGAATATAGCCTAGAATTGAAAGAGGAAAATCTACGAAGCTACAAAGCTATCAGCCCGGGTATACACAAAGAAACAACAAATCTTCCTCAATTCAACAAAGCAACTTATTATAGATGTATTTTTATATTACAATAAATGCAAAGTTAGGGTTAGTAACTTTGGGACCAAGTCAATTTTGTGTGTGCGGGTTTGTATTTGTATGTGTGTGTGGGATCTTTATATTATGTAATAACAACGTAACGTAAGATAAAAATATCACTCAAGTTAATAAAAATAACTTGTGGAAATTTACTAGGTGAAGAAAAGCATTTAGGAGTCTGCTTGATCTCACTTGTCAAACTGTGGCAAATATGATTTAAGAGAAGACTCTAGAGGAGATCCACTAAACATTCAAAATCGAGAATGACTTCCAGCCTAAGGAAGAAAAGGAGGTTTTGAAAGGAGAACGCCTAAGCATTTGAGTGAAGCTAATGTTTTTTATACGATGGGCCAAAATTATTTGTTTATATATGATCCAGAATATGAAAATGATAGCTTCACTCAAATCCTCAGGTATTCTCCCTTTCTAAACCCTTCCCTTCCTTAGGGGTTATGTTATTCTTAATGTAAAGATCTCGCGGATTTCCTTTGGATTCCTTTCTTTGATCTTATATGCCACAATTTGATAAGTTAGATCAAGTAGGCTCTTTATCCTAATGTAGTTAGTAAACATAATCAAATCGAAGAATTAAGTAAGAAAAATTATTTTATAATGCTTGGACTTTCACCTACTAAATTTCTGTAAGTTAATTCATTCCTTCACGTGATTTTTTTTTCTTCCATTACTTCTTTCTTATATTATTTAAAGATATTATAAATATTTTAAAATTGGTTATCTAATTAGTTATTATATAATTCTTTGCTTAATTAACTTGAAAACATCTTAGAGAAAATAACCTTTTAAAGTAGAAACTATCACTTTTGAAAGAATCTTCCATATTTTAAAAGCTTTCTAGAATTTAACTAATATATTTTTTTTTCAAAGAGAAGATGATACCAACGTTGATCTATATAACAATAATGTAAATGTTAGAAATTAGTGATGAATTATTCAGAGAAAACTAAATCTTTTGAAAAAATGCAAGCACGCTAGGATGGATGGAAAAAATAAAACATTAACAACATATATAGATAATTATCACAATACAAAGGGGGGAGAAGGAACATACTTAGCAAGAGGAACCACAGAAAACAGATGGACAGACCTAAACACGTACTTGATAAATATAAATCAAGTTTTTTAGAAGCATTGTATATTAATTAAGTGCAAGACCAAGGAAAAAAGGAAATGAACGCGTGGAAGAATAAGTAACAACAAATCGACTTACCTTCTACGAAGAGCTTGAATAGAAGATAGACCTAGAATGGAAGAGGAAAATCTACGAAGTTATAAAATTACTTGCCCGGATATACACAAAGAAACAAAAAATCTTTCCTAGTTCAACAAAGTAACTTATTGTAAATGTATATTTTTATAATATAGTAAATGCAAAGTTAGGGTTAGTAACTTTGGGACCAAGTCAATTTTTTTATATAAATAAAAAAAATTATTTTATTGTATTTTATTGTTCAAGAGAAATATTTCTCTTCTCTCTTGTTAATTCCTTAAAGGTACAATTAAAGTGGGTTCATGAACTCATTAATTTGCATTTAAAAACTAGTACTCAAATTCAGTGCAAATCAGTATTATATAATGGACATGCCATGCACAATCAGGGAAGAAACTATTCATAGTAAAATTTCAATTTCAGATTTGTCTTTCTACCATTCACATCATCAAAATATGAATCATTATTATATATATATATATATATATATATATAAATTAGAGTATTTGATGTCAAGTAATCTAAAGTAAATAAATTTAACCTGTTTACATAAATGAATGCAACAAAAAGGTACTGAAACAAAAATTGAAAAAAGAAGAAGATGAATCTAGGTAGTCAAAAAAATTCGGAAAAAAAAATGATAATAATGATTCTATAATACAACACAAGTACTTTTTGTTGATCCACCTTTTAGATAAAAAAAAAAGTGAGAAAAAATTATTCATCAAAAGCAGTAATAATAATTGAGATTTAGAAAGTTTTTTTATAAAAGAAATGAACCTTTAATGGAAAAAAGTTTTCGACTCTGGACAGTGCAATAACAATATCAAGTTCTTTAGAGGCTCAGTTAGAAATCTTCAACGAAAAACTTTACTGAATAAAATTATTTTTATTTAGATCAGAATTCTCAATGAAAAACCTTACTGAATAAAATTGTTTTTGTTAAGATCGGAACTATCATACCTCAAAATCGATGATTGTCTAGTGATGATAATTGTCGATTCTGGGGTTTTCAATAGCTAAGAAAATAATCTATTGAGGTTATACAAGGAGATCAAAATGATAGTGTTGTGGCTGATATTATAGCACCATGCTCCTAGGTTTTAGGGAAAGAAAATGATTCTGGCTGCTGTCTTTCTCTTCTTTCTTTTTATTTTTTTTGATAGGATTAAATTTTTTCATTTCTTAATTTATAGGCTAGGTTTTTCAATGATATTATATATTGCATGATTTCTTTATACATTCTAATTCTTTCTTTATTCTTTTTCTTCAATGATATTATTACTAACATTTTCCTTTTTATTTCTTTTATAGTTCAAATAGTGTCATTATTAAATTACGACTGTGAAATAATTTTCTTGCATATAAAAATTTGATTTATCTTGAAAATTGAAATATTCACGTGATAATTTTAAATTTTATTTTTATTTCAAATATCTTTTTCGAGTGTTTTTTTTTTAATTGATTAAACATTTTTATTTTTGTTGTTACATAGTATGATTTTTTATGTATTTCTAAAAACTTTCTTATCTCAAATTTAAATGTTTATATTTTACATTGGAATTATGTATTTATATGTTTTTCATTTTCTTGTTCATATCTATTGTTATTGTGCTAACCATTTGTCATGTGTTCATTTTATTAAAAAAAATAAAATCAATGTCCTTCTCTATTGCTCATCTTCTAAAACTATGTGAAACAAAATCTCGTCCAAATTAGGGAGTGCATGTAGCATATTGACTTTTATAATTAAAATTTAATAACTTTTTAGCATAACTATTATAATTTATATCAACGAAGGATGGAGAATGAGGAAAATGTATTTTTTTAGAAAAAATTAAAAAGTTAAAAATTGATATCAATAATTACCTAAGGTATGACGGCCTTTTATTTTCAAATTATCTCAGCTCTTTCATCTTCTCTGTCAATATTCATATGGATTTACTCATCATCATCATATTTATAATAATTTTACGGAAAAGGGCCTAAAATATCCTTGAACTATTAAAAATGGTACAAAATTATCCTCCATCCACCTATTAGTCCTAAAATACCCTTGCTGTCCTATATTACCCTTTATTTTTAACGGTCACTTTTTGAATCCAATTAATAAATTAATTAATGACGTGGCAATTTTCTATTGGCCAGATTTCAAATAACCTAAATTAATTTAAAAACCCACCCATTTCCAAATTAGACCCGCCCCAAATTTAATTAACCCATCTTGCCCATCTACCATCATCCCGTTTCGATCTTCCTTGAAAGATTACACAATTTGCCAGATCAATTCAAATGCTTAAGAAATGTCACAAAATTAAAATGGTATTGAACTAGCTGAAGGGAGAGTTGTTGAGTGCGCATGGTGTATTGATGAAATATATCTGAGTAGCCAAGAATATCTGAGCATTGGACCTTCAAGATAAGTAATTAGCATATATATGACATTGCCAAACTAGATGCGGAAGATCAGATGAAATAAAAAGAACAAAGAAAAACAATTGTGGTAACTGGTACTCGATGCACTTACTGTCTTTTGCATCACAGGGTCTGTATAATGGAGTTGCAAAAGGTTCTCATGGATCCCATCAAAAATTAAGTCATAGTCACCCCTAAAGAATCATCGAAGGTTTAACTAGATAATCCAGGACATCAAACCAAGGTAATCCAATTTTTCACCTACCGATGAGATATTAGAGAGTGCAGCGTCTCAAAGTCATTGGACACACTGCTGAAGCAATTAAAGGATTTCTTTGACTGCTTTACTTTCTTCTTTTGCAAAATCTTCAAATATCAAACAAAAAGAAGAAGAATACAGAGGGTCAACAGATTGATCACAAAGGAGAAAAGACAAATAATATAGTTAGATGGAAGTAGAACTTGATGATTTAAGCAGTTATGCTTACTTCTTTCCAAAGATACTGCTAGTTCAATACCATTTTAATTTTGTGACATTTCTTAAGCATTTGAATTCATGACAAATTGTGTAATCTTTCAAGGAAGATCGAAACGGGATGATGGTAGATGGGCAAGATGGGTTAATTGAATTTGGGGCGGGTCTAATTTGGGAATGGGTGGGTTTTTAAATTAATTTAGGTTATTTAAAATCTGGCCAATAGAAAATTGTCACGTCATTAATTAATTTATTAATTGAATTTAAAAAGTGACCGTTAAAAATAAAGGGTAATATAGGAC
>NC_028637.1:67261297-67266590 GCF_001406875.1 Solanum pennellii | reverse complement strand
ATATATAAATTAAAACCAATCAAATCAAATCAAATTGTCAATTTTTGGGTGTTGACAGTTTGACTTTAATTGAAAAATTAGTTTTTAAATTTTTTTTTTAAGAACCTCGAAAGATGCATTTATTTAGTAATTTCTAATATGTGTCTTTTTTTTTAATTTTAAGTTGATCTTTTGATACATAAATGTTGAGAATAATTATGGCGCTAATATGTGGCGTTTTTCCCTCTGTTATTATATATAGATAGACAACAAGAATTTTGACAGATAGTTTTACCATATATTTTTAATCATGTTGATATACAAAAGATTACAATTTATAGCATTTTCCATACAGGTTTTAAATATTTTTTTAATATATCAAATTAATGTAATCTAATTTAACTTTGAAAATTAGTTAAATTGACTTTTCAAAAGTGTAACATGACTACTAAAAATGGACGGAGAACGTAATAACAATAAAATACTTCGGTAGAATATGATAAGGTAAAACCTAGTCTCCCTTGTACTTATCCGTGATCATTTATTTTAATTTTTAATAAAACATCAGTAGCACCATCTAGTGGTATATATTGGCAAAAATAAAATACTATCTCTCTATCAAATATAGGAAAATTCAAAGAATATATTTTTGTAATTTTTTTTCCAAATAAAAAAATTAATGTTTTATCTAAAAAAATACAATTATTTTTATCTAAACAACAATTATTATTAAAATCAAGGTTTATATCTGAAAAATAAATATTTTAGTCAGAAATGAATTGAAACTCATAGAAGGTCAAAAATCGTATATCTTCTGATTGGGGAAGCTGAAAATTAATATAATAGACATATTAATAGGAACAGGAGTAAACATTACAATATTTATGGGCTTAGTAATGAGAATACTTTACAATAGCTAGTACGTGTTCCTGAATTCTACAAAGGAACACGTACTAGCTACTTGTTCCTACTTGATTGAAGCTTAACTGTAAATAGTTTCACATAAAATCTTGTATTATTTATAAACCTTTGAATAATGCACCAATTACAAATCAATGTAACCTAAGGAATTATATACTCTAATTCCTAGCTACCCAAAGACCAAAACCCCAAGTTTTAAGATTTCTAATTTCCTTCAACTTCTTCAACTTGTCGAACAATACCTTCACTTAAATCTCTGATTGTAAGCAAAACTCTTGTAAACATATTACAATATTTCTTTCAACTCGCAGCACTTTCCAGAATCAAAACTCTCACAAATTCTTGATCGTTTTTCGATATTACAGTCAATGTAAGCGCAAATTTTGTCAAAGAAACATTGTTGTATTTATAGACCACGCCTTCTTATTCGTCTATGAACTTGTCTTCACCTCAAAGACTTTTTGTACTCGACTTGGACTTCCTCTTTACTAGGAAAGAAACCTGACACGTGAATTCCTTAATCAAGTAGGAAATAGGTTATTCCTTAATCAAGTAGGAATTAAGTTTTCTTTAAGTCTTCCAGTTACATTTGAAACACTGTGTTTGGATCATTGTTATCCATTGTATTGTATTGTATCATTACTATACCTGCAATGTTTGTTTTGATTATTAATTAAAATGTATTGTACTGTATTGTTAAATTTTGTTACGTAACAATGAGAAGCCCTATTTTATGGAACAACCAATTTGGTGTGTTCCTATTGTTACTTAATTTTTTTTCCAATTATATCTTTACATAATATTTCGAAATACTATTTTACCCTTTACCTTAAATATTTAAATCAATCAAACCTCCTACACTAGAATAATTAAGGATATTTTAGTAAATTTATAAATTACAATACGGTACGATACAATAAAACCAAACAACTAATGAAACAACAACAAACAATACAGCCTAGCCAAACATTGTATCTGTCATACAATACAGTACAATACAATATGATACATTATTAAACAATGGATAACAATGATCCAAACAAAGTGTAACTGAACCACGTCTCTACAACCTGTTCTATGCTAAAAATGGCGTTATGAAGAATTTTGGCAATTACTCTACTAGTAAAAGACAATTAATCTTACACAATTTATTTGAATGTGTATAACACCTCTCTCCTTATGCTTACTTTAATTTGCACCACGGTGTCATGGAAGGATAATAAGATGCGGAATTTAGCTTAGCGGGACAATCAGATAATATCGCTTCTATAGTAGTATCTGTCAAATCTGCGTACCCAATTCTAAGAGAAATGATCAGACTACTCTAATTAACACTATCCAACACAAGTGTTTGTTGGATTTTATAATGTGTGAATGGAAAATGAAGAGTTTCGATTTTGGTTGCAATTTTTATGAAAAGTTATGACTTTTATGAAAAGTTGTGACTTTTATGAAAGGTGATGACCTTTCTGAAATATTGTAACTTTTCCAAAGGTTTGTGACCTAACCAGTAAGGCACAAAGATAAACTTTTCGCACTACCCTTTTGTCCTCTCTTTTTGAAATAGAATTTCTTGGCTTCTTCTACTAGTGTTCTAAGTGTACTTTACTCCCATTTAGTGGCTCGCTGACACCAATAATTTTTGTATCAATACACTGGTGATTGATATCGTTCTATCCTGGGAGGACATACTACAAATCAAACCTCAGATACTAGAGGGGAATAATTTCCTTAAAGGGCACCTTGCATTTAGTGCGCTTGATCTTCTTTCTGTTTTTTCAGATTCTGGTATGTGTTATGTATTTTAGATTTGTGAACTAGTTTTTGTTCTTCAGTTCTTCACTGATTCATTTAACTTTGATATTTTCGTGTTTTTTGCAAAGTTTGTTGGAATCAGTAAGATTCTTTAAAGAAAGATTGACAAAAAAATTTCTTTATGAAAAAAAAGTTCGTATATTTTATTTAACTCGTTTCTGATTCTAGTTTAAATTTTCAAGTTATGAAATGTTATTAGACTTTGTTGTATGTCTTCAACATTTAATTTTAAGTATCTTATAAATACAAGATGAACGAGAAGGTTCAATTGGCAATGTGTAAAATTCATATTCTTGAGTACCGAATTTGTATATATATCTATCTATTAGAAGGGACACTTGAGGGTGTACGTACATTGCTATATGCATTTGTACTAAAAGTAGCAATAATTGTAAAATAAATTTGGGCTTATTTTGAATTAAATTCCACGTGTATGCAATGCCCGCCAATTTGCCTTTTTTTAACAGACACATAATATTATCTTACCTTTGTGGGAGACAACTGATTTTCACTTACAGTCCCCAAATTTCTTTAAGCTTCTCTTCTTTATACTTCTCTCTCTTTTCTCTTCACTTAAAGTTCCCAAATTTCTTTAAGGGCTTCTATTCCTTATACTTCTCTCTCTTTTCTCTGCAAAATGATGCATTTCTTCCTCCAAATTAGTATAGAAGAAGCTTGGTTGAAAACTTGTTCATATTTTCCTTTTTTCATCTGTTTATTTTTCTGAAAAAATTTAACAAATCACAGTTCCAGTCGCTAGGCTGTCCAAGAGAGCCTCTCTCTCTCACCCTAAGTCGGAAACTGAGTACCAAGAAATTGTTCAAAATTCCCAACTTTTCTGGAACAACCTTCAAAAATTCTCCGCATCACTGCTTACCATTTTAAAGTTAGTCTAATTTTCGTTCTCTTTCTTTCTATTTTACGATTTCAAAAAGTATTTGGAACAGTTTACATGTTACAGTCATCATTAACAGGAATCTGTTTGGAGGTATAAAATAATAGGGTAAGTAGAAAGTTGGTTGTTTTTTGTTATAGTAGATGGTACTCTATTTTAGATTTTGTTAGATTCTTCATACGTCAGACTATTTTCCACATCTACACTCTCTAATGGTACTATTGATTCCGTATCATCCACACACTTCTTTAACAAGGAAATGTGAAAGATTGGATAAACCCTGCTAGTTCTATTTGCAATCTAACTCATAAGCCACATTACTAACCCTTTTCAGGATTCTGTACGGACCTACATATCTAGGACTGAGCTTTCCTTTCTTTTGAAATCTCATCACCCCCTTCATAGGTAATAATTTCTAGAAAACCCAATCATATGTTGTCAAGAAATTTCATCACCCCCTTCAATCATATGTTGCTTTAAAAACCATCAAGAGGCGTAAAGATCGAGTTACTAATATTGTAGTGCATATTTTGTAGATGAATAAATGGCATCATTGATTTTTTAGTTCATTAAATTCAGTTTACTAGGTTCATCATTTGCTAAAAAATCAAATTATGAACCAATCAAATAAGTTTAGTTTATTTAAATCTCTCTAGAATCGACTTGAAAATAGTAAGAAAGAGAAAAAAAGAATTAAGAAAAAAATCAATTTTACGTCATCATTTTTTTAAAGAATTTGTTTAAGTTTGTACATGAGAAGAGAGTTATATAGAAATAAAATGAACAATATAAATATGCAGAATAAAAGAAAAGAATATTAAAAATGTGGCTGAAAAATTTAAATAAAGATAAATCGAGAAAAGATATAACATAAAAAGAAATACTTTAAAAATAAAAATAATATAGTTTTATATTAAATCCTTGTAACACCTCGAAAATCAGACCTAGGAAAACAAATGCACAAAATTACTTGGTGCAGTGGACCGCGATAGGGTTCAAGGACTGTGAAAGGGTCCACGGTCCGTAGACCTGCTCCTGAGATTTGGAAAAGTATCCCCCTCACCAAACCCTTACACTTGCACGTCCAAGTGAAGGTCAAGGACGACTTCACAGTTCGTGGTCCTTCACACTGGACGTGGGAGAATCCGTGGGAGCTGATACGCTCAAACTTACTTCTCAAATAAGAAGTAAAGCGGTCGTGTCAAGTAAATAACCCAACTAGTGAGGTTGGGATCGTTCCCACGAGGAAAATAGTCTAGACTTAACTTCAACCTATTATTACTATCGTTTGGTCAATAACTTCCTTGGAAAGTAAAAATATAAAAAGGGGGGTTCTATCTCTAAATAAGTGAAAATAAACAACGAATTTGAAAGAGACACTTAACAGCTTTTAATGTTGGGTTTTAATCAATTAATCAAAGTAACTAGGGTTTACGTGTTCCCCACAGGTTCATAACTTGATAACTCTAACTATAACAATTCTTTCCTAGTATCTTGCATGCAAAGTGATAAGTTATGTATTTCTAAATCCTTGGTCCGGCATCTAGAAAATCTCACTCCGCACCTTGGTCCGGCTACGTGTGTTGCTATCCTAACCCTTATCCTTACCTCATATTAAGCATCGTATTCGATATTTGACTAAGTTATTACCTCGTACCAATCAATACTAGCCTATTAGATAGT
>NC_028637.1:67257275-67257983 GCF_001406875.1 Solanum pennellii | reverse complement strand
ATTTCATGCTTAGAGCCACACAATTATCAGTTACTATGCCTAGTCATGCAACATTTTCCAGTTTTATCAGGATATCATTTTAGCCATCATGCTTCAGAGTTAAACTATGTACAAAAGATATAAACATGCCAGTTCAACAGAAAAAGTAATCAGTCTTTTGGGGAAAAAAGAACACAGGCAATAAAACCCCAAAAGAGGATAGGGAGTTGGGCTACTCAGACTTCACCCTAACACTCACTTTCCATTTACCCCACCCCCAACAAAAAAGCATGCAATTGTCCCCAATGCATAAAAAAATCTAAATATTAGAGTGGTAGGTCAAGCAAACCTGTGGCGCAAAGCGCCGTCGATCAGCAAGCTAGTGGGTCCGGTTCCCCGGAACCTACGTCCTCTGCAATCTTGACACCCTCAGTGGTGTCCTAATCCAACCGCACCATCAGTAGTGCCTCCTGCTGTCTCTGCAGTGCGGTAGCTAGACGCCCCTGCCGCTAACTGTGATGCTCTGATCTGGTGCGCCTCCTCCTCAGCAAGTGAGGCTCTCCTCCCAGCCTCCATCTCTCGGCGCTCCTTCTTCCTTGATCGCGCCTCATCCTCTGCTCGACCCTACGCCTATTGGCACTCTCTCGAGGGGGAGGTGGTGGAATTTCTGAAGTAGTAAATAGGGCCGCTAGCACGGTGTCCTCAGCAGGCTCGACAGAAGGGGCCTCA
>NC_028637.1:67255360-67256060 GCF_001406875.1 Solanum pennellii | reverse complement strand
CGTGGAGCCAACTCATTGGCCTCGTCTCTGATGAGGCCGACGTCAACAGTGCCCTGCGGGGTCTTCAACTGATCTACATGCCATATAGGCACACCTGCGGACCTGCAAAGGGCAAAGATCATGCACGGGAAAGGGTAGGTAGTAGTGACCTTGAATGCCCTCTCGTGCATGACTGCTTGGAGAATCCATGCGAAGTCCACCTTTGAATCCGGCTATCATTACCGCCATCAACACTGCTCGATCCCAAGTAACGATGTTATCAGCAGCTGTGGGGGAAAGGCAGTGACGGACAAGCAGCCACAGGAATTTTGCTGTGAACGTGAGGTTGGCCTTCTTGATGGCCCCCTTCGGCTCAGTCACCCAATCGGCACCCTCTCCATCGACTGATAGGTGCAGGGCCATCCACCTCTTGGTGGTCTCTCTCAGTGCTGGCTCGCGCAAGAACTGGCCATCCTTCACTATCTGCCAGCGGTAGTCAAACTCGGCAGTGGGGGGAGTCCGAGTGGCATCAACACTCTCGCCGTATAGAAACCGGCGGATGGCTGGCAGGGAAATGTCAACCTGCACGCCCCGGACTCGGACCTTCTCCAGTGGGGCCTGTTTAGCCGAGGCACCCCGCCTATCGATCTGTGATCGGAGAGTTGCTACGTAGGATGCGTAGAACTCTCGGACCATTTCCTCGCTGTATCGTCCCAACGGA
>NC_028637.1:67252133-67253744 GCF_001406875.1 Solanum pennellii | reverse complement strand
AGCACGGGAAGGTGTGGAAGTGCCTGGGGGCACATACTCAGGGTCCCGCTCATCATCAGAGCCGATTATCATACGTGCAGACGGGGCGACAGACTTGGATCGCCCGCGTGCGTAGGTTCGGTCTTGCTTGGGCGCCATAGTAGATAGTACCTGCAAAGGATCACTATTAGTACGAGTAGTGGCAAACAAGACAAGCGAAACCATACGAAATAAAACAGTGAAAATAGTATGTAATTGCTGTAGTAACAGTGACACACGACGGGCCTGGTGACGGCTCGTCGTGACTATGACGGACCGTCGTGAGGTCCGTCGTGTTTTACTTGGACTATGTATATATGGAGAACCCTGAAGGAGAGTCTCTGACTAGCATGACGGTGTGTGCAGGACGGACCGTCACACGTACGACGGTCCGTCGCAAATGTCCGTCGTATAATACTTGAGAAAAAATATGGAGACCCTTAGGAGAGGGGTCTCTGACCGTCATGACGGTCATGCAGGACGGACCGTCGTAGGTACGACGGTCCGTCACATGTGTCCGTTGAAGGACACTTAGAAAAAAATGAGAGACCCTTAGAAACAGGGTCTCTGACAACCAGAACGGTCATGCAGGACGAACCGTCGTGGGTACGACGGTCCGTCACATGTGTCCGTTGGGGAATACTTGGGAAAAAAATGAGAGACCCGTAGTAGCAGGGTCTCTGACAACCAGAACGGTTGTGCAAGACGGACCGTTGTGAAGACGACGGTCCGTCACATATGCCCGTTGGGACAGGGTGCTAGGGCTTTTGCAACGGACCCTACGACGGTCCGTCGTGGGTACGACGGTCCGTCATCGGGGTCTCGTTCTGCATGACAGTGACAGAACTAAGGTTAACCTAAGCATCCCCGATGAACCCACATCGACCTTGTAGTGTTTTGGACCTATATGTGTCTAACCCAACTACCTAGGAAACTAGCAATGCAAAAGCACCTATGTCTAAGGTTGTAAACATGGCAATTTCGAACATTTGTAACCTAGGTTAGGCAGAGTCATCTAAAGTAAACAAAATACAATGAGGAACTAAGCTTAATACTAACTAGTAAACACAAATGCAAGATAAATGAGTATAAATTAGAGACACATACCTTAGAAATGGAGAAAAACAAATGCACAAGTACTCGGTGGCAAGGTAGACACCCACAGCAGCAGTTTTCACTAGTAGATTAACACTTTAGGGCTTGGGAGAATTGTGAGGGGGGCAATGATCGGAGGGAGGGAATGTGGAAGTTGAAAAGAGAGAGTAATGGGAGAAATAATGAAGTAATGGGGTGAAATGAGGGGTTGGGGTGTTTAAAGGGTCTGATTTTGAAAAAGGGTCCAGCCGGGTCGGGTCGGGTATACCTCATTAATCACGCGACGGTTCCCCGACGACGGTCCGTCGCAGTTGTGACGATCCGTCGTTGGTTCCGTCGTGTGTGCCCTAGTTTCAAAACAATAGGTAAACGTACCTGGTACGACGGATGAATACGACGGTCCGTCGCAGACGCAACGGTCCGTCGATTTGTCCGTCAGTGACTGCTGCAGAGTAATTTTCTGCAGAATTTCCTGGTGATGTGCCTGCAAATTTAAAA
>NC_028637.1:67251032-67251928 GCF_001406875.1 Solanum pennellii | reverse complement strand
TTTCCAACTCAACTGCTCCATGAGGGAATAGTTGGGTAACCAAGTAAGGACCAGTCCATTTGGACTTGAGCTTCCCCTAGCAGCGGCGCTAAAATTTGATACGCTCAAACTTACTTCTCAAATAAGAAGTAAAGCGGTCGTGTCAAGTAAATAACCCAACTAGTGAGGTTGGGATCGTTCCCACGAGGAAAATAGTCTAGACTTAACTTCAACCTATTATTACTATCGTTTGGTCAATAACTTCCTTGGAAAGTAAAAATATAAAAAGGGGGGTTCTATCTCTAAATAAGTGAAAATAAACAACGAATTTGAAAGAGACACTTAACAGCTTTTAATGTTGGGTTTTAATCAATTAATCAAAGTAACTAGGGTTTACGTGTTCCCCACAGGTTCATAACTTGATAATTCTANATGGTTCCCACAACCCTAGTTATGGAGTTTAGTTACTCATAGCCATAAACACAATATTCAAATATATTAAATAAGAATTCATGTACTTACTTCAATGAGAAAGAATAAAGTCCGAAAGTTTGCTTGATTAATCACCAAAAATCACTTGTAAGAATCTCAAAATCTAACACTAATCAACAATCACAAGTTCCAATAATCCAACAATCCAAAAGTCTAATAATATGGAGCCTAACAATACGGAGTCTAACCTCAAAAACGAGGTTTTTCGAACTATTTATAAAAAATAAAAACCTAATTAAACAAGGACTCTATTTGCTGGAAATCTGCCAAAACGCGGCTGGGTCGACGGAACACACGACGGACCGTCATGGACTCCGTCGTCCCATACTTAGCAATTTCTTCTGCTGCTCTCTTCATTCCCCTCGAAGGCAAGTACGACGGACCGTCATAGGCACAACGGTCCGTCGAGGGTCTTCGTTTCGAAA
>NC_028637.1:67235539-67250987 GCF_001406875.1 Solanum pennellii | reverse complement strand
GACGGACCGTCATAGGCACAACGGTCCGTCGAGGGTCTTCGTTTCAAAACACTTCAACTCTTGGAATCTGGGTGCTGGGATCACTTCTCTGAACTTCATGACGAACCTGCAGGAAGGACCGTCATAGCCACGACGGACCGTCACAAGCTACGTAACCCCACACTTGGTCAGACTTCCCCATCTTCCTTCAGCAGCTTCTCTACGCTGCCACCTACGGACCGTTACAAGCACGACGGACCGTCATCAGCTCTGATCTCCTCTGCATTTCTTCGCTCAAAATCTCCGCATTCAACTTTGGACAGATTTCCTGCAAAATGNCGGACCGTCACAAGCACGACGGACCGTCATCAGCTCCGTAGGTGGTCTCTTCTGCATTTCTTCGGTCAAAATCTCCGCATTCAACTTTGGACAGATTTCCTGCAAAACGAAGAGAAACTCATATAAAAACTAGCACAAAAAGACTTTCGGACACACTAAACTTAAGGAAAAAGTATTAATTATACCGTGAAACCACGGTATATCAGGAGCCTAGGCAGTTGACCCCTAAATCCAGGCCCTCTAGACCACATGCCCAAGTGAATACCACGGACGAATTCATAGTCCGTGGTACTTCACACAGGCCGTGGTAGTGCCTACAAGGTTGGATCCCAACATTTAAGTCTAAGTATATGATCTCGACCAACTTCACGTCCCGTGGTCCCTTTCACGATATGTTGTGATGGTCGTGATTAGTCTGTCTGTAGATTTAAGTAAGGGGTGTTTCGGTCTTTTCCTTCTTCATTAGACTTTCAAACCTCGTCATTGTAACCCTAAATTATGTGGTTTTGGTCAGTTTTATCCTAGAAACATAACTAAAACTTATCTAAGTCAAATCATTAATCAAAACATAGAAAGTTATAAGCAAAAAATAGAAAGAATTGACCAACCCTAGCTCCAGAAACACAATAAGTTTTCATCAATTTTAGCCCATAAATTGAAAAATTTCCCTTTGGAATTCAGTACCATGCATATGGGATTTCATTAATGGGTTCTTTTCGCCCATTAGTTCTCTAGTTTTGAGTCAGATTCTTGATTCCTTTATCATCATTAGACCTAGGGTTTTCTTCAACCTTAGAAGATTATCATAAATTTGTTATTCAAATGATCCAAATTATATTATTATGTTATTACTCAGTCTATTGCATGAATTTTAGAACTCTAGCTTTGTATTTCTTTATGTCTTGAATTACACATTCTAGGTTTCCGTTAATTAGACTATTTCAGATATACATGCCTCAATATATGAATGTGTCATTATAAGTTTATTTATGCACATTCTGAGTTTGCATGTCCGTTTGAGGTATCCCATACATTACAGAAATTTAGTCATAATCAGTTAATCACTTAATCTATTGGGAGTAGCATAATACCGAGTTGGACTAGTGTTCAACCTACCCAAATAGTTTCATGACTACTAGCCACGTAGGCTGTAAATCCCCTCCGTGGGCATCATTTCTCTGAATACACCAGCATGCCTCAATAACTTTGGTTGGGTATATTGGGTCCTCCCGATGGATCCTATACATCGGACTCGACAGTTAGCTCTTGTGGTTTTATTTATCGGTTATTAGTAGCTCCGGCGAATCAGTTAGATCTTGCATTGACCATGTTTCAGTATTAAGTCTCAACATGTTATAACTTGGTCATTTCATCAGATTAGTCATGTTTAGTTTGTCAGCATCTATATTAAGTTTAGATTATTGCATTGCTTTATTGATTTGTTCAGTTATATGTTTATTTGAGTTTTACTATATCCCTCATGCTCACTACCTTTCAAATATTGATGCATGTATTGTGGTGCATCTTCTCGTGATGTAGGTTTAGACACTCAACATTCAGATCATGCATACATCAGTTTCTGATATCCAGTTCAGCAGCATCAGTGGTGAGTCCTCATCTTCTCAGGAAATAATGACATGTTTATCCTATCAATATTTTAGTCTTTAATTTTAGTTTTGCTCGATCTAGTTAGGGCGTGTCCTAACATTTTTATTCAATTTAAAGGCTTATTTCCATTCATAGTTAAATTCAGCTATAGCTTTAGAGATTGATATTTCTCTTGTATTAAACTCTCACATTATATATGTTCAATTTATCTTTAGTATGCTTATGATTATACCAACATGGTTAGCTGGGGTCACATGTGATCCGTCCCATCTCCGCGTCTCGGGGGTAGCCTCAGGACATGACAAACTTGGTATCAAACCACTAGGTTTAATATTCGTAGGATGTCTGAAAAGCCACACTAAGTCGAGTCCTTTTCATGGGTGTAAAGTACACCACATCTAATGAGAGGGAGGATAGAAAGTACAATAGGAAAATCTTATTTCCTTCCTATTCTTAGCTTGTGTATGGTATAATTTAATTGCTTGTTCTAGAGAGGGTCAAAAAGGTAATAATTTTAGAGCTCGTCTACAACTTCAGCAGCACCATCAAGTCACCCGACTCAGCAGGTTAACTCATTTGGTACAGGTGGCGGACAGCGCCAAGGCTTTATGCTCTTCAAGCTTGACAAGATCACGAAGAGTCTCTTGACGTAGTCACTGGTACGTTACGAGTCTTTGATCTTGATGTTTATACATTGTTAGATCCTGGGCTACTCTAACTTTTGTAACTCCTTACATAGCATTCCAATTCAGTGTTAGTCCAAAAACACTCTCAGAACCCTTCTCAATCTCTACTCCAGTTTGTGACCCAGTTATAGCTAGAGGGGTATACAGAAATTGCCCTGTCACAGTCTATCTGAGAGCCACCTTCGCAGATCTTGTAGATTTAGAAATGGTAAACTTCGATATCATTCTAGGCATGGATTGGTTACACTGCAGTTATGCCTCAATCAATTATAGAACTAGGGTTGTTCGTTTTCAGTTTCAAGACTAACCAATCCTAGAATGGAAGGGTAGTAACTTTGCGCATATGAGTCAATTCATTTCTTACCTTAAGGACTGAAAGATGATCTCTAAGGGTTATCTCTATCATCTAGTTTGGGTTAAGGTTTCTCAAAGTCCAACTTTTGAGTCAGTTCCAATAGTCAATGAGTTTCCAAAAGTATTTCCAGAAGATTTTTATGGAGTTCGTCTAGAAAGGATGAACAAATTTGGAATTGATATCCTTCAGGATACCTAGCCTATCTCTACTACTCCTTAATGAATGGCTCCAGCCGAGCTTAAGGAATTCAAACAGCAGTTGAGAGACCTTCTAGATAAGGGCTTCATCAGGCCTAGTATTTTACCATAGGGTGCACTAGTGTTGTTCGTGAAGAAGAAATATGGTTCTCTCATAATGAACATTGATTATAAACAGTTGAAAAAGGTCACAATCAATAATAAATACCCTATCCCAGGATTGATGACTTGCTTGACCAACTTCAGTGTGCTAGTCAATTCTCAAAGATAGACCTTATATCGGGTTATCATCAAATAAGAGTCAGAGATAGTGACATTCCAACGACAACCTTCAGAACTCAGTATGGTCATTATTATTTTGTAGCTATGTCATTTGGACTAAAGAATATGCCTGCAACTTTCATGGATTTGATAAATAAAGTGTTCAAGCAGTACTTGGATTTGTTCTTTATCGTCTTTATTGATGATATCCTCAATTATTCTAGTTTTAAGAAGAACATGCGAGTCATTTGATGTTTTTCCTGCAAACTCTCAAATATTGCCAATTATTTTCTATGTTTAGTAAGTGCAAATATTGGTTGCAGTCAATTGCTTTTCTTGAGCATATAGTATCCAGCAAAGGGATCCGAGTGGATTCCCAGAAACTAGCAGCACTGAAAGCAATATACTGTACCTACCTCTCCTACAAACATCAGAAGTTTGTTGGTCCTAGAGGGTTATTACATAAGGTTCGTCGAAGGATTTTCATCCATTTACTAGGCTGACTCAGAAAAAAGTCAAGTTTCAGTGTTAACTCTTGTTTTGACTCTATTAGAGAGTTCATACAATTATGTAATTTATTGTAATGCATCTAGAGTTGAACTAGGTTTTGTGTTGGTTCAGCGAGGTAAGGTTATAGCCTATGCTTCCAGCCAGCTTAAGGTGCATGACAAAAACTATCTGAATCATGACCTCGACTTAGCAGCAGTGGTGTTTGCACTCAATATATGGAGACACTACTTGTATGGTGTTCATGTAGATGTGTTCACATACCATAAGATCCTTCAATATGTGTTTACCCAAAGAGAGATGAATCTTCGCCAGAGAAGGTGGATTGAGGTCCTCAAGGATTATGACATGAGGGTGCATTATCATCCTGGTAAGGCAAATGTAGAAGTTGATGCCCTTAGAAGACTATTTATGGGTAGTATAACACATGTTAGGAAAGAAAGAAAAGAGCTAGCAAAGGATGTTCACAAATTTTTTATTTTTGGAGTCTATCTTATGAGCATATCAAATTATGGTTTGAATGTTCTAAATAGATAAGAATATCCATTGGTAGTGAAGGTTAAGGAAAAGCAATATAGCAATATGATATTGCTCGAACTCAAAGGTTCAGTCCATCAACAGAGTGTTGAGGTTTTCTCCTCGGGAGATATTGTGATTCGCTACTAGGGACGATTTTGTATTCCTAAAGTGGGTGAGTTAAGACAACATATTCTTTCAAAGGCACATAACTCTAGATATTCTATTCATCTAGGTGCAACTTAGATGTACCGTGATATGCGGGAAGTCTAATGGTGGAATGGTATTAAAAGAGATGTAGCAGACTTTGTGACTAAGTGCCCCAACTACAAGCTATTTAAGGTAGAACATTAGAAACCTAGAGGTATGACTCAAGATGTTGACATTCCTACTTGGAAATGGGAAGTTATTAAAATGCACTTCATCACTGGTTTACCTCGTACTCATAGATAACATGACTCCGTTTGAGTGATTGTTGAGGTAGTTACTAAGTCTTCGCGCTGGTAAAGACTACAAATTCGGTGGAGGAATATGCCATGATTTTCATTAATTAGGTAGGTAGGTTGCATGTGGTTCCTTTGTCTATCATCTAAGATAGAGTTCCACAGTTTACCTCTCATTTCTGGAAGTCATTTCAGAAAGGTTTTGGTTTTTTGGTTAGTCAGAATGTACCATTCATACCTTAGAGGACATGTTGACAGATTTTATTATCAACTTCAAGGGTATTTGGGATGATTTATTCCTCCTATAGTGTTCGCCTACAACGATAGTAACCATTCCAGCATTCAGATGACCACTTATGAGGAATTGTATCGGAGTAAATGTAGATCTCATGTTGATTGGTTCAAATTGGGTGAAGCAGTGTTCATAGGGCCAGATCCACTTCTTGAAGCTATGGATAAAGTGCAACCCATTAAACATATACTTAAGATATCCTAGAGTATCCAGAAATCCTATACAGATGTAACTATAAAGGAACTAGAGTTTCAAGTAGATGCTTTGATTTTTCTCAACGTGTCACCTGTAAGGGGTGATGCTATTGGGCAAGAAAGGGAAGCTCACTCCTAGATTTGTAGACTCTTATATGATCTTAAAAAGTATTAGTAAAGTGGATTATGAATTGGAGTTGCCAGCATATATAGTAAAGGATTAATAAATTGGCTTATGAGTTGGACTTGCTAGCATATTTTGCAGCAATACATCCACTATTTCACAAGTGTGTGGGTGATCCAACATCTGTAGTGCCATTAGAGAGTGTGGTTGTAAAAGATTGCCTTTCTTATGAGGATGTACCAGTTGAGATTCTTGATCATCAAATTAGAAGGATAAGAAACGAAGAAGTTGCTTTAGTCAAAGTTTTGTGGAGGAGTCAATCCGTAAAGGGAGCTTCTTGCGAAGCAGAAGTAGCCATGAAATCCATGTATCCTCACCTCTTTCCTTCCGATTCCACTTCAACTTAAGGTAATAGTTCCTCTATAATTTTTTAGTCAGTCATGCATAAATTTGAAGCTCTTTCCCTCCAATTCAACTCGTTTAGTATTCATTCGAGGACGAATTTCCCAAGGGGAAGATATTGTAACACGTCCAAATCAAACCTAGAAAAAATGCAGAAAATTACCTAGTGTAGTGGACCACGGCAGGGTTCATAGACCGCGAAAGGGTCCATGATCCATAGACCTACCAGTGAGAGTTGGACCAGTAGCCCCCTCACAGGTCCCTTAGACCCTAGGCCCAAGTGAATATCACAGATAACTTCACCCGTTGTCCTTTACACAGGTCGTGGGTGAGTAGGTAGGAGCCTAGGCAGTAGACCCCTAAATCCAGACGCTCTAGACTACATGCCCAAGTGAAGACCACAGACGAGTTCATGGTCCGTGGTACTTCACACAGACCATGGTAGTGCCTACGAGGTTAGATCCCCTGCACTTTATTCTATGTGTAAGATCACCACCGACTTCACAGCCTGTGGTCCCACACAATCTTTCAAGATGGTTGTTATTAGTTTTCTATTTTAAGTCAGGGGTATTTTGGTACTTTTCCTTCTTTATATGGCTTTTAAACCTTGTTATTTTAACCATAAATTCTATGGTTTGATCAGTTTTAGCTTTGAAACATAACTAAAACTACCTAAGTCAAATCATTAGTAAAAACATAAAAAATTAGAAGCAAAAGCGGAGAAAGAGTCGACCAACCCTAGATTAAAAACACAGTAAATGTTCATCAGTTTGAGCCTTGGAATTATAATGTGACATTCGAAATTGTAAACATGATTATCTTTTTAACTAACCTAACAAGTGTAATTCATGAACTAGGAGAATGTATACAAACTAGGGTTATGAGTTTCATACAAGAAACTAAACAACGCTACCAAGGAAACATGATATTTAGATTGTGGAAATCATAGCAATTGAAATCATAACAGTTCTCAAAGATTTTACAAATCCTCGTTGTTGAATATATGTGTGGAATCAAGGAACTAACTGAATTCTAAGGACTTAGTGGATGAAAAGAATCCACTTGTGAAATCCCACATATTGGTGACAAAATCTAGAGGGAAATCCTTCGATTTCGGGATTCAAACATGAAGAAAACTTTCTACTTGTTCTTGAGGGGTTGGTCGACTTTCCTCTTCTTTTTGGCTGTAATTTCTATGAATTTTGAGGATAAAGGTTCTTTTATTAAGTTCTGACTAGATTATTATGCTTAAATTGAGTAAAAACAACGTAGTTTAGGTATTACACGACATAGTTTAAGTGATCAATGTAAAAAGGAAAGGAAAAAAATGACTCTGACTTAAATCTGACGAGTGTCACCTTCTATAGGACTGACGAGCCATTAGATGACCTACCAACCATCGGTAAGGGTCGTCGGTCAGTCTCTGCCCCACAAGGTTTCACTAAAATGAGCATAACTTCTTACTCCAAGATGAGATTTTAGTAAACTTGGTGGAGTTGGAATGAAGATTCAATTATCTTTCATTTATTAGGTCATGGTACTTCTAATTTATCTTGTGATAAATGATATGATTGTTTGAAGTTAACCCAACAACCATTTCTCTCCAATTGAACTGTTACCTTAAGGGACATGTTGACAGATTTTGTGATTAACTTCAAGGGTAGTTGGGATGATTTCTTCCTCTTATAAATAGTTCGCCTACAACAATAGTAACCATTCCAGAATTCAGATGACTACTAATGAGGAATTGTATAGGCGTAAATGTAGATCTCATGTTGATTGTTTCAAAGTGGATGAAGCAGACTTGATAGGGCCATTTCCAGTTCCTGAAGCTATGGATAAAGTGCAACTCATTATACATATACTTAAGATAGCCCAGAGTATCCAAAAATCCTATACAGATGTAACTATAAAGGAACTACAGTTCCAAGTTAATGATTTGTTTTTTTTCAACATGTCACCTGTAAGGGGTGATGCTGTTGGGCAAGAAAGGAAGCTCACTCCTAGATATGTAGGATATTATAAGATCTTAAAAAGGATTATTAAAGTGGCTTATGGATTGGAGTTGACATCATATATTGAAAAGGATTAATAAATTGGCTTATGAGTTGGACTTGCCAACATATTTTGTAGCAATACATCCACTATTTCTCAAGTGTGTGGGTGATCCAACATCTGTAGGGACATTAGAGAATGTGGTTGTAAAAGATTGCCTTTCGTATGAGAATTTACCAGTTGAGATTCTTGATCATCAGATTAGAAGGATAAGAAACAAAGAAATTGCTTCAGTCAAAGTTTTGTGGAGGAGTCAATCCATAAAGGGAGCTTCTTGCGAAGCAGAAGCAACCATGAAATCCATGTATCCTCACCTCTTTCCTTCCGATTCCACTTCAGCTTAAGGTAATAGTTCATCTATAATTTTTCAGTCAGTCATGCATTAACTCTATCTTAATATCATGTTCCTTTTGCATTTTTAGCGTATTTGCATGTTTTGGAACTCAGTTTAGTAAGAAATTCAGCCTTCAGTGTTTACTAGTAAGATTTGAAGATATTTCCCTCTAATTCAACTAGGTTAGTATTCATTTGAGGACGAATTTCCCAAGGGGAAGATATTGTAACACGTCCAAAATCAGACCTAGAAAAAATGAAGAAAATTACCTAGTGTAGTAGACCACGGTAGGGTTCATGAACCGCGAAAGGGTCCATGATCCGTAGACCTACCCGTGAGAGTTGGATCAGTATCCCCCTCACAGGTCCCTTAGACCCTAGGCCCAAGTGAATATCACAGACAACTTCACCTGTTGTCCTTCACACAGGTCGTGGGTGAGTATGTAGGAGCCTAGGCAGTAGACCCCTAAATCTAGACGCTCTAGACTACATGCCCAAGTGAAGACCACAGACGAGTTCATGGTCCGTGGTACTTCACACAGACCATGGTAGTGCCTACGAGGTTAGATCCCCAACATTTTATTCTATGTGTAAGATCACCACCGACTTCACAGTCTGTGGTCCCGCACGATCTTTCAAGATGGTTGTTATTAGTCTGCTCTTTTAAGACAGGGGTATTTTGGTATTTTCCTCCTTATCAGGCTTTTTAACCTTGTTATTTCAACCATAAATTCAATGGTTTGATCAGTTTTAGATGTGAAACATAACTAGAACTACCTAAGTCAAATCATTAGTAAAAACATAGAAAATTAGAAGCAAAAGCAGAGAAAGAATCGATCAACCCTAGATTAAAAAAACACATTAAATGTTTATCAGTTTGAGCCTCAGAATTAAAAAATTTCTCTGTGTAATTGAGTACCATTTATGTGGGATTTAACTGGTGGGTTCCTTTCACCCGTTGGGTCCCTAATTTTCAATCAGATTTGTGATTTCCTTTTCATGATTAGATCTAAGGTTTTCTAGAACTGCAAATGATTATTATAAATTAGTTATTTAAGTTATCCAAATAAAATATATGTTATTACTTACTCTATTGTATAAATTTCAAATTTCTAGCTATGTATTTCTTTAGATCTAAAATTACATATGTTAGGTTCGACATTTTCAGTTAATTCAACTATTTCATATATACATGCCTCAGTATATAAATGTGTCACTATCAATTTATTTATGCATATTCTTAGTTTGCATGTCATGTTGAGCTATCTAGTATATTAAAGAAATTAAACATAATCAGTTAATCACTTAATATATTAGAAGTAATATAATACCTAGTTTAACTAGGATTTAGCATTCCTAAATAGTCCCAGAATTATTAGCCATGTAGGTTGTAAGTTCCCTCCGTTGGCATTAGTTCATCTATCACGACAACATGCATCTATACCTTTAGCAAGGTGTATTGGGTTCTCTCGATGGGGTGTATACATCAAACTCTACAATTAGCTCACGTGGTTTTATTTCGGTTACAAGTAGCTCCTACAACTCAGTTAGATCCAATTGCATTGACCACATTTCAGTATTCACTCTAAACATGTTCTAACTTGGTCATTGCATTTAGATTAGTCATGTTTAGTACATCAACATCTATATAAGGCTCAGATTATTGCATTGTTTGTTTCTTTGTTCAATTATATGTTATTTTAGTTTTACTCTATCCCTCATGCTTACTATGTTTGAAGTATTGATGCATATATTGCACATCATGTTCTTGTGATGTAGGTTCAAGCCCTCGGCATTCAGATGACGCATAGATTGGTTCCCGATATCCAGTTCAGCAGCATCAGTGGTGAGTCCTCATTCTCTAAGGACAATAGTGACATGCTTATCCTATGAGTATTTTAGTCTTTAGTTTCAGTTTTCGATCTAGTTGGGGAATATCCCAACATTTATAGTTTGATATCTCTCTTGTAATAAACTCTCAGATTATATATATTTTCTTTATCTTTAGTATGCTTATGATTATGCTAGTAGGGTCAGCTAGGGGTCACTTGTGATCCTAGGTCATGTGTCTGCGTCTTGGAGGTATCTTCGGGGTGAACAATCCAAAAATAATGAGACCTTTTATTGGGTATTCTAAGCCCAAAGAAAAAAAAAAGAAGATTGAAACCTGTTGCACTAAACGAGAATCAAACTCAGAATATACTGTTTAGGAATGAACCCCCTTGCAAGTGAGCCACACACCTCTTTTGGTTATTGAGGGGGTTCATTTTACTATCTATATGCTTAAAATAAGAAGTCTACCTTATATACACATTGTAATTTCTCAACGAGGGGTTCGGGTGAACCTCCTAAACTACATGTAGGTCCACCCCTGATTAGGTAAATGTATGTGATTATTTATATTTTTTTCTGTAAATTTTATATGCAGAGATATTGAATGAATAGATTTTTCTAGAAGTAATAATTATTTGTCAAAAACTCAAGATACCGAGACAAATCGATATGAGGAAAACGTTCTTTTTATTTGTGATGTAAGTTTTGGTTTAATGTTTTTCTTCTCCTAGTGTTTTGGTTTTTGTATATAATTATTTCTATATCGTCATTTTACGTGTCTTATCAAACAATGTAAAGATTAACAATAAAGTAACGTTTTGGATCCCCATGACTTATACTTTGAGAATTTAATTATCTTTCAATATCCTTAATTTCATAATTCATGGTATAAGATTATTTTCTTATTTGATTTATTTTTGGTATTCTTTAAAAGGCAAGTAGTTTCAACATCATACTTGTTGTCTAAAATTACTCATAAGTGGTTAGGATCCCAACTTATCATTTTGAATAGTTTTCTCAAGTAAAAGAGTTAGATTTCTTATTGAATCTTGTCAAGGCTTTAAACATCACATTCTTGAGGTTATATAATTATAAAAACAAGGTTATATATATAATTGTAATCTTTCTTTGATTGTATTATATGTCATTACAACGAGTAAAGGAGATCCTAAATATAAAATTGTAAATATAGAAGTGCGGAAGCAAAATGAAAAAAACATACGGAAACTAGAAATAAATATATGAGAACATCTATGATTTTATAAGAACATTATTTTAAAGCTTTGACAAGGTTCAAGAAATAACATATACATCTACGAGCAAGGCGGACCCACGTCATCTCCGGGGGTTCACCCGAACCCCCTTGGCAAAAAATTACAATGTGTAAATAAAGTAAATTTTCCATGTATCTTTACACATATATGTTTTTTTGAACCTCTTTAATAACAAAGAGAAGTTAGTGGTGCAGTGGCAGGTCCCCACCGAAAATAGTTGTGCATCACGTCCCATTGAAAGTATTTTATTTTTTAGTTATTTTTTAAAAAATCGGTTTTGTTTTTCATTTTTTTTTAGTGTTTTTTACTTTAAAAACCTGCTAAAAGTGGGTTTTAAACCCAAAAAAATTCAAGGTCCCATTTCTAAAGGTTTATTTACATGTTTTTTAATTTTATTTTTCGAACCACCTGGACGAAAATTCTAAGTCTGCCACTGTGACGTGGTTAAATCGACGCCTTTATTTCAGAAGACAAATTAAAATAATAAATTCAGATCTGAACCCTTTATTAGTAATTTAAGACAACAATTAATATGTAGAAACTAATCACAATAGATAAATAAAAAAAGAAATAATAATATCATATGAAAAATATTTAAGACAATAACTAATATGTAGAAACTAATCACCATAGATAAATAACAAAAATAAATAAAAATATCATTTGAAAATTACCTTATACCCTAACTTTCAAAGAACTCTTCATATTATTATCAAAGTTTCAATCTAAATATAATTATCAATAATTTTAGGGAAAATACACAAGTTCCCCTTAACCTATGTTCGAAAACCCAGAGACATACTTATACTATAGTAAGGTCTTATTACCCGCCTAAAATTATTTTATAAGTAATTTTCTACCCCTTTTCGGCCTACGTGGCAATATCTTGAAAAAAAAGTCAACCAACGTTGGGCCCATAAGATAGTGTCACGTAGGCCGAAAAAAGGTAGAAATTATTAATAAAACAAGTTAAGGGGGGTAATAAGACCTTAGTATAATATAAGTGTGTCTCTGAAATTTCGGGCATAGATTGATGGGGTACTTGTGCATTATCCAATAATGTTAATATATTGTGTTCTTACTGAACAAAAAATCACTTCTATTTATAGGATGAAAAAGGTTGTTGTTAGCACTAATAAACCCTACAAGAATTATCTAGAATGTAGGTAAATACAACCCGAGGTCAGTATTCAAGCTATAAACTAAATCCCAAATTTTTGGGGTTGGACTAAGGCCTTTTGTGGCTCTTCTGATTGTGTCTTTTGAGCCTCTTTTGGACTTGATACAGTTGTTGGTTTTAGCTTCACTTTTTTTTTAAAAAAAAATTAAAATAGAAGCCTTCGATTTCTTTAGTTATTTATGTGGCTAGCTTCACTTAAGGATTAAATTGTTGGACACTACTTTGTATCTCTTCTGCGCTGAACTTCAGACCCCAATACTGCTCCTTGTACATTAACTTGTACAACCAAATAGTTTTAGTAGTTGGACAATTCATATCCCTTAGACTTGGATGCTACATATCCAACAAGACACTTATGAATCAACAATTGAAGCTCATTGGGCTTGTAAACAGACTCCTTCCTTTCATATCTCGTCATGGGCCTTCTTGACTTTTCTAACGTTTCATCCTTGTCCTTCAATGGAGTATACGTCCATGAATGCTATCATATAACTCTTACTTTATAGGAACATGTATGAGATTGGACTTCTATGTTATTGTAAATTAATATAAATTATGATAGATTTTCTTTAAAATGTAATGTTACTATATCAAATTAAATTTATTATTACTTATTTAGTATTAGCTTTTTTTGAGGTAAAAAAACAAAAGTTCAATAGATAAATGTATAAGAATACAAGGTTGTTACATGATTTTTGGAAAACAATTAAAATTTGTTGAACGAGCATGTCCTAAATGATATCAAATTGAATTCATACGCCAAATGGTACTTTCGATGTCATATACAGAATCCCACGCAACTTCTAGAGTTTATGCTAAGGAGTCGCACTTCCCTATCTACAAATTTATATTTAGGTATGAATAAATATATGCATGTATTTTGTACAATAAACAGTTCACTCTGAAATTCTTAGACATCATAATCATTTATTAACTATATAACTTAATTTAAAGTGCTCATTTCCGTATAGAAATAGAGTTGAAGACAGTCTTCCTTCTCATACTCAAGTATCAAACTTTTTGTACATCGATGAAACTAGTGCAGGTGAGTGCATGATCAATCATACTAGAAAATTATTTATACTCAATAAAATATTTGACAAGTGAACAACTTTGAAGAAGTGATTTTAACATAATTTACAATATTATTGGTATATTTTAATCGATTATATTGTATTAGATTACTTAATTTTCTTAGATCTCTTATAACATTTCATTGTAAAATATATATGAAATTATTTTGCAAGTGTTTGTTACTCCTTGTAGTCCATGACTCATACAAGACTACACTATACAAACATTTACAAGAAACTATTTAGTAGTTCAATCATGAAACAATCACGGTCAAGATGGATTGGGAAAATGTGGAAGGCACATGTTATGTATTTTTCTATATTAACACATCATTATAGGTAATGCCTAATCTATCACGATCCAAAAATGAACGTGATGACACTTGCTTATTTTCACCAAGACTAGTCAACCTCAACCCAACGAAAATGAAAGAAATATCAAAAATATAAAACTAGAACATGATAAAGTCAAAAAACTTACTCATTCTAAATAATACCCCAAAATTTGATTGTCTTGTGTACAAGACACTAAATACATAAAATGTGAAATGTAGAAATAAGTACAAGCCTCACTCTTCGTTTCTAAAATAGAACAAAGTATAAAGAAATGGAAAAAAGATATTGTATGTCAAATCAGCGGAAGATCAAGGAAATAAGAAAATTAACAAGTAGAAGAAAACGTAGCAACAAATCGACTTACCTTCCACGAAGATCTTGGAGAAATATAGAACTAGAATGGAAGAGGAAAATCTGCGAAGTTACAAAGCTACCAGCCTGGGTATACAATAAGAAACAACAAATCTTCCTCAGTTCAACAAAGCCACTTATTATAAATGTATATTTTTATATTACAATAAATGCAAGTTAGGTTAGGGTTAGTGACTTTGGGACCAAGTCAATTTTGTGTGTGCGGGTTTGTATTTATATGTGTGTGTGCGTGCTTTATATTATGTAATAATGATGTAATGTAAAATAAAAATATCACTCAAGTAAATCAAAATAATTTTTGGAAATTTACTAGGTGAAGCCAATCATTTAAGAGTCTGCTTGATCTAACTTGTCAAACTGTGGCAGCTATGATTTAAAAGAAGTCTCTAGAGGAGATCCACTAAAAATTCAAAATCGAGAATGACTTCTAGCCTAAGGAAAAGAAGAAGGTTAGAAAGGAGAATGCCTAAGCATTTGAGTGAAGCTGGTGCTTTTCATATGATGGGCCAAAATTATTTGTTTATATACGATTACCCAGAATATGAAAATGTTAGCTTCCCTCAAATCCTAAGGTATCTTCCTTTCTAAACTCTTCCCCTTCCTCATGGGTTAAGTAATTCTTAATGTCAAAGATCTCACGGATTTCCTTTGGATTCTTTTATTTGATCTTATATACCAGAGTTTGACAAGTAAGATAAAGTAGGCTCTTTATGCTCACGTGATTTTTTTTCTTCCATTACTACTTTATTATGTAATTTAAAGCAAATACAAATTAAAATTGATTATCTAGTTAGTTATTATATCATTTATTGCTTAATTAGCTTGAAACCTCTTAAGAGAAAATAACCTTTTAAAGTACAAACTATCACTTTTAAAATAATCTTCCATATTTTATAAACTTGCTAGACTTTCACTAATATATTTCCTTTTTTTCAAACACAAGATGATAATAATGTAAATGTTGAAATTAGTGATAAATACTCAGAGAAAACTAAACCTTTAGAAAAATGCAACCACGCTAGAATAGATGGAAAACAAAACATCAACAATATATATATATATATATATATATATATATATATATATATA
>NC_028637.1:67211713-67235135 GCF_001406875.1 Solanum pennellii | reverse complement strand
ATATATATATATATATATATATATATATATATATATATATATAAGGGGGTAGAAAGAACAAACTTAGCAATAGGAACCACAGAAAACGGATGGATGAATCCAAACATGAACTTGATAAATATAATTCAATTTTTTTGAGAGACATTGTATGTTAAATTATCCCAATACCAGGGAAAAAAGGAAATTAACACGTAGAAGAACAAGTAACAAAAAATTGACTTACCTTCTACGAAGATCTTGGAGAGAAGATAGACCTAGAATTGAGGAGAAAAATTTACAAAGTTACAAAGCTATCAGCACGGTATGCACAAAGAAACAAAAAAATCTTGCGCAGTTCAACAAAGCAACTAATTAGAAATGTATATTTTTATTTTATAGTTTATGTAAAAATAAGGTTAGTAACTTTGGGACCATGTCAATTTTGTGTGTGCGGGATTGTGTTTGTATGAATGTTTGTGGTCTTTATATTATGTAATAAAGTTGTAACATAAGATAAAAATATCAGTAAAGTAAATGAAAATAACTTATGGTTACTAGGTGAAGCCACGCATTTAAGAGTCTACTTGATCTCACATGTCAACCTGTGGCAGATATTATCAAAGAGAAGACTCTAGAGGAGATACACTAAATATTAAAAATCGAGAATGAGTTCAAGCCTAAGGAAGAAAAGGAGGTTAGAAATGAGAGTGCCTAAGCATTTGAGTGAAGCTGATGTTTTTCATATGATGGGCCAAAATTATTTATTTATATGCGATTACTCAGAATATAAAAGTATTAGCTTCACTCAAATCCTCAGGTATCTCCCTTTCTAAACTCTTCCCTTCCTTAGGGGTTAAGTTATTCTTAATGTTAAAGATCTCGCGGATTTCCTTTGAATTCTTTTGTTTGATCTTTTATGCCACAGTTTGATAAGTTAGATCAGGCTCTTTATGCTCATGTAGTTAGCAAACATAATCAATTCAATGAATTAAATAAGTAAAAATATTTTATAATGCTTGAACTTTCACCTGATAAATTACCGTAAGTTAATTCATTCCTTCACGTGATTTTCTTTCTTCCATTACTTATTTATTATATAATTTAAACCAAAAATAGTTACTATAAAATTAATTAACTAATTAATTATTATATCATTTTTTGCTTAATTAGCTTGAAAACTCCTTAGTGAAAATAACCTTTTTAAAGTACAAACTATCACTTTTAAAATAATCTACCATATTATATAAACTTTCTAGATTTTAACTAATATATTTCCTTTTTTTCAAAGACAAGATGATACCAATGTTGATTTATATAATAATAATGTACATATTGAAATTAGTGATGAATATTCAAAGAAAACGAAACTTTTAGAAAAAAATGCAAGCACACTAATATAAATCAATTTTTTTTGCGAGAAATTGTATATCAAATCAGCGCAAGACCAAAAAAACAAGGAAATTAACACATAGAAAAACAAGTAACAACAAATAGACTTACCTTCTACGAAGAGATTGGAGAGAAGATAGAACTAGAATGGAAGAGGAAAATCAACGAAGTTACAAAGCTACCAGCCCAGGTATAAACAAAGAAACAACAAATCTTCCTCAGTTCAACAAAGCAAGTTACTATAAATGAATATTTTTGTATTACAATAAATGCAAAGTTAGGGTTAGTAACTTTGGGACTAAGTCAATTTTATGGGTGCGTGTTTATGTTTGTATGTGTGTTGCGCTCTTTATAATATGTAATAACGATGTAATGTAAGATAAAAAAAATCACTCAAGTTTCTGAAAATAACTTATAGAAATTTACTAGGTGAAGCCAAGCATTTAAGTGTCTTCTTGATGTAACTTTTCAAATTGTGGAGATATGATCAAAGAGAAGACTCTAGAGGAGATCCGCAAAACATTCAACATTGAGAATGACTTCAAGCCTAAGGAAAAAATTGGTTAGAAAGGAGAATGCCTAAGCATTTGAGTGAAGGTGGTGTTTTTCATATGATGGGCCAAAATTATTTGTTTATATACGATTACCCAGAATATGAAAATGTTAGCTTCACTCAAATCCTTAGGTATTCTCCCTTTCTAAACTCCCCCCCCTTCCTCATGGGTTAAGTTTTTCTTAATGTTCAAGATCTCGCGAATTTCCTTTGAATTCTTTTATTTGGTCTTATATGCGCAACTTCACAAGTAAGATCAAGTAGGCTCTTTATGCTCATGTAGTTAGCAAACATAATCAAATGAAAGAATTAAATATGAGAAAAAGTTTTAAAATGCTTGGACTTTCCCCTAATAAATTACCGTAAGTAATGTCATTCCTTTATGCAATTTTTTTCTTCCATTATTTATTTATTATATAATTTACAGCAATTTTAAATACTTTAAAAGTGATTATATAATTAGGGTTAGTAACTTTGCGACCAAGTCAATTTTATGTTTGCGTTTTTGTGTTTGTATGTGTGTTCGTGCGCTTTATATAATGTAATAACGATGTAATGTAGGATAAAAAAACCACTCAAGTAAATCAAAATAACTTATGTAAATTTTTTAGGTGAAGCTAAGCATTTAAGTGTCTTCTTGATGTAACTTTTCAAACTGTGGCAGATATGTTTAGAGAGAACACTCTAGAGGAGATCCGCAAAACATTCAACATTGAGGATGACTTCAAGCCTAAGGAAAAAAGGAGGTTTGATAGGATAATGCCTAAGCATTTGAGTGAAGGGGGTGTTTTTCATATGATGGGCCAAAATAATTGTTTATATATGATTACCCAGAATATGAAAATGTTAGCTTCACTCAAATCCTTAGGTATTCTCCCTTTCTAAACTTCTCCCTTCCTCATGGGTTACGTTATTCTTAATGTCAAAGATCACGCGGATTTCATTTGGATTCTTATATTTTTGATCATATATGCCACAGTTTGACAAGTAAAATCAAGTAGGCTCTGTATGCTAATGTAGTTAGCAAACATAATCAAATCAATGCATTAAATAAGTAAAAATGTTCTATAATGCTTGAACTTTCACTTAATAAATTACCGTAAGTTAATTCATTCCTTCACGTGATTTTTTTCTTCCATTACTTATTTATTATATAATTTAAAGAAAATATACTTACTATAAAATTAATTATCTAATTAGTTATTATATCATTTTTTGCTTAATTAGCATGAAAATTCCTTAGAGAAAATAACCTTTTAAAGTACAAACTATCACTTTTAAAATAATCTTCCATATTTTATAAAGTTGCTAGAATTTAACTAATATATTTCCTTTTTTTTCAAAGACAAGATGATACTAACATTAATCTATACAATAATAATGTAAATGTTGAAATTAGTGATTAATATTCAGAGAAAACTAAACCTTTAGAAAAAAATGCAAGCACGATAAGATGGCAGGAAAAAAAATATCAACAACATACAAAGGGGGCAGAAAGAAAATACTTAGCAATCGGAACCACAGAAAACGGATGGACGGACCCAAACATGAACTTGATAAATATATATCAAAATTTTTGAGAGACATTATATATCAAATCAGCCTAAGACCAAGGAAACAACGAAATTAACACGTAGAAGAACAAATAACAAAAAATCGACTTACCTTCTACGAAGAGCTTGAAGAGAAGATAGCCTAGAATTGAAAGAGGAAAGTCTACGAAGTTACAAAGCTATCAGTCTGTGTATACACAAAGAAACAACAAATCTTCCTCAATTTAACAAAGCAACTTATTAAACATGTATTTTTATATTACAATAAAAGCAAAGTTAGGGTTAGTAACTTTGGGACCAAGTCAACTTTGTGTGTGCGGGTTTGTGCTTGTATGTGTGTCTGGGCTCTTTATATTATGTAATAACAATGTAAAATAAGATAAAAATATCACTCAATTAAATCAAAATAACTTATGGAAATTTACTAGGTGAATCCAAGAATTTAAGTGTGTGCTTGATCTCACTTGTCAAACAGTGGAAGATATGATTTAAGAGAAGACTCTAGAGGAGACCAACTAAACATTCGAAATAGAGAATAACTTCAAGACTAAGGAAGAAAAAGAGGTTTTGAAAGGAGAATGACTAAGCATTTGAGTGAAGCTAATGTTTTTCATACGATGGGCCAAAATTATTTGTTTATATATAATTACCCAGAATATAAAAACGTTAGCTTCACTCAAATCCTCATGTATTCTGCCTTTCTAAACTCTTCCCTTCCTTAGGGGTTATGTTATTCTTAATGTCAAAGATCTCGCGTATTTCCTTTGGATTCCTTTCTTTGATCTTATATGCCACAGTTTGACAAGTTAGATCAAGTAGGCTCTTTATGCTCATGTAGTTTGCAAACATAATCAAATCAAAGAATTAAATAAGAAAAAATATTTTGTAATGCGGGTTTGTTAATTCATTCCTTCACGTGATTTTATTTTCTTCCATTACTTATTTATTATATAATTTAAAGCAATTATAAATATTTTAAAATTGATTATCTAATTAGTTATTACATCATTTTTTGCTTAATTAACTTGAAAACTTCTTAGAGAAAATAACCTTTTAAAATAGAAAACTTTTCAAAGAATCTTCCATATTTGATAAACTTGCTTGAATTTAAGTAATATATTTTGTTTTTTTTCAAAGACAAGATGATACGAACGTTGATCTATATAACAATAATGTAAATGTTGAAATTAGTGATGAATTATTCAGAGAAAACTAAACCTTTAGTAAAATATGCAAGCACGCTAGGATGATTTGAAAATAAAACATCAACAACATATATAAATAGTTATCACAATACAAAGGGGGCAGAAGGAACTTACTTAGCAAGAGGAACCACAGAAAACGGATGGACGGACCTAAACACGTACTTGATAAATATAAATAAAATTGTTTTTAGAAGCATTGTATATTAATTAAGCGCAAGGCCAAGGAAACAAGGAAATTAACGTGTAGAAGAACAAGTAACAACAAATCGACTTACCTTCTACGAAGAGCTTAGATAGAAGATAGACCTAGAATGGAAGAGGAAATCTACGAAGTTACAAAGCTACCAGCCCGGATATACACAAAGAAACAACAAATCTTCCTCAGTTTAACAAAGTAACTTATTGTAAATGTATATTTTTATATTAAAGTAAATGCAAAGTTAGGATTAATAAATTTGGGACCAAGTCAATTTTTTTTATAAAAATAAAAGAATTTTATTTTATTGTTCAAGAGAAATATTTCTCTTCTGTCTTGTTAACACCCTAAAGGTACAATTAAAGTGGACTTATGAACTCATTAATTTCCATTTGAAAATTAGTACTCAAATTCAATCCAAATCAGTATTATAAAATGGACATGCCATGCACAATCAGGAAAGAAACTATTCATAGTAAAATTTCAACTCCAGATTTGTCTTTCTACCATTCACATCATCAAAATATACATCATTATTAAGAATATATATATATATAATAAAATAAATTAGAGTATTTGATGTCAAGTAATCTAAAGTAAATAAATTTTACCTGTTTACATAAATGAATTCAACAAAAAGGTAATGAAACAAAAATTGAAAAAAGAAGAAGATGAATCTAGGTACTAAAACAAAAATCGAAGAAAATGATAATTATGAATCTTAAATACAACATAAGTATTTTTCGTTGATTCACCTTTTAGATAAGAAAAAAGTGAGAACAAATTATTCAACAAAAGCAATAATAATAATTTAGATTTAGAAAGTTTTTTATAAAAGAAATGGACCTTTAATGGAAGAAAGTTTCCTGATTCTGGACAGTACAACAACTATATCAAGTCCTTTAGAGGCTCAAATCGAAATCTTCAAAGAAAAACCTTTTGATAGGATTAAATATTTTCCTGTCTTAATTTATAGGCTAGGTTTTCAATTTTTTTATGATTTGTTTTCAAAAATAGTCCCTATGTTCATTTTTAGTTGTCATGATTTTATTTTTTAGTCAAACAAGTATACGTTTCCGCGCGATGCACAGTTATTTAACTTAAAATTTTATTAAAAAATAACTCATTTAAAGAAGATAATGATAAAAGATTAATATGATTTTTTTGAAATGGTTTTAGTACAAACAATATTAATGTTCTACGATCTTTATTGAAAAATTATTAATAATTTTCTTTTATGTATTTTTATGATGTTACTTAGTTTTAAGCAAATTCATCGTATAATTTTCATATCATCCATAATACTCTTTTTATAAATATTGTTTGTTCTGCAGTTTACTTAGTTTTCCTTGCATAGAATTTTATGTAATAGAAACAAGCTTATATTAATTCAAGCTTATAGTAATTTGAATTCAAAAAATAAAACGAGATAATATTTATTTTTCAATATTTTGCTTAATAAAAATTTTATCGAAGTGTTTTTTTAATATAATATGTGATAAGATGCTAAAATGTCATTTCACTTTGTTTTTAATATAAATATGAGATTATATTCAAAAAGAATTATTTCCTATATGAAAATTTAATTAATTTTTTCTTTGTATTTTATTATATCGTAGAAGTTCTTTCATTATATAATTCGGTTCATTCCTGACTTCATCTATTAAGAATTAAGTTGCATGATATTATATATTGCATGATTTCTTTATACATTATAAATCTTTTTTTTATTCTTTTACTTCAATGATATTCTTACTAACTATTTCCTTTTTTATTTCTTTTATAGTTCAAATAATGTCATTATTAAATTACAGTTGTGAAATTATTTTCTTGCATATAAAAAATTGATTTTATCTTGAAAATTGAAATATTCACGTGATAATTTTGAATTTTATTTTTATTTCAAATATCTTTTTCGAGAGTTTTTTTATTGATTAAACATTTTATTTTTGTTGTTATATAGTATGATTTTTATGTATTTCAAAAAACTTTCTCTCATCTCAAATTAAGTGTTTATATTTTAGATTGAAATTATGTAGTTATATGTTTTTCATTTTCTTGTCATGTGTTCATTTTAAAAAATAAAAAATAAAAAAATCAATGTCCTCTATTACTCATCTTCTAATATTATGTAGATAAATATATAACTTTTTACTTTCAAACTTACACGAAATTCTTATTATACTTTTATTATATTAATCAAAGTTGTTTCATTATTTAAATTTAACAAATATAATTTCAATTACTATGTGAAACAAAATCTCATCCAAATTAGGCAGTGCATTTAGCATATTGGCTTTTATAATTAAAATTTAATAACTTTTTAGCATTACTATTATAATTTATATTAACGAAGGATGAAGAATGAGGAAAATGTATTTTTTAAAAATAAAAATTAAAAAATTAAATTTGATATCTATAATTACCTAATGTATGACGCCATTTCATTTTCAAATTATGTCAGCTCTCTCATCTTCTCTGTCAATATTCATATTGATTTTACTCATCATCGTCATATTTGTATTAATTTTTTCTTTCAAAATGAAACACCTATTGAATCATTAAAGAATAGAAAAACAATATAAAAATAAGAAACGCCAACCAAATTTAAATGGTAATTGAGTTTAGTATGTATATTCCTGATAAATCACTTAAAAGAAGATCATTTTATTTATCATAAAAATGAAGGCTAAATTATGAAGAAAAAAAAGAAAATTACATGTGATGCAAAGTATTAAATCGATGAAAGAATTATCATACCAATAATTTATGTGCCAAAAGTATTAAAAGGTGGCATATATTGGTTTTTGATTAATACTAGATACAGTCATATGTTATTCAATTTATGATTATCTGTAGTATAAATATGTCAGAACCACTTGTAAGAGACGATACTGCATGAATAACCTCCTCGAAGAAATCATACTTGTTCATAATTATAACTAATAATTTTTTCTCCCAAATAAATTATAGAACCACAAACCAAAAAAAAAAAATTCACCTCGATATTTCTTTCAATAGATCCCCCATCGAAGTAATATAATATAGATTATGCTCTTTAAGGACTTTCAAATTTTTAATATTGTAG
The DNA here is from genome assembly GCF_001406875.1 of Solanum pennellii. Classification (NCBI taxonomy): domain Eukaryota; kingdom Viridiplantae; phylum Streptophyta; class Magnoliopsida; order Solanales; family Solanaceae; genus Solanum; species Solanum pennellii. The sequence goes on along the minus strand of NC_028637.1, from coordinate 67,227,172 downwards.
ATTGTGTAATAGTAAGAGAGGATTTTTTCTTTTTAAAAAATATAATTTAATTTTATGTAATGCCTACTAAAATCTTCATTCCGCTAAAAGAAACTTGAACAAAAAACATTTGTTGAGCTAAGTTTGGTTTCACCATAATAAGTTATTTGGATTAATGAGGTTTTCTATCAATCTAAAAATTATCATTTTCTTGAATGAATATTTATTAAATTTAAATAAAAGCATTGATCTATAGTTCAAAATGTTCCAAATAATATTTGTACCAAATAAAATTAAACTTATGTTAATTTAGATAGAGAGAGGGGGAGGAAGGGTATACGACTGAAATTGAAATTGAACAACTTTTCAAGTCTTACACAAATAATAATACTGATTGAACAACAATAAAATAAATTATCCTAGTAAAATAAATGATTGCAATACATCAATAAAACAAATAACACGTTAATAAGAAAAAGATAAACAATACAAAATAAAAAATAGGGATAATGCACAAGTACCCCTTCAACCTATGTCCGAAATCTCAGAGACACACTTATACTATACTAAGATCTTATTGTCCCCCTGACTTATTTTATAAATAATATTCTACCCCTTTTTACCTACGTGACACTAGTTTGAAAAAAATGACAACACATGTTGGGCCCACAAATGGTTAAACATAATTGGTTTTTGGGATGCTCATCATTCTGCTTTTCAATATTGTTGTAATGACCTTTTATTGGTTGATCTTCTTCTTGTGGTTGTTTCTTTCGGACACCAACTTTATTTTTCTTAAGAACATTTAGCTTTATCATATATTTATGTTTTTGATCACAACCTTCTGAAAATATCACTGCTTATCGAAAAAGTCATAGCCCTTCGAAAAGGCACAACTCATCATAAAAGGCACAACCCTTTAAAAAAGTCACAACCCTCTGAAAATATCACAACTCATTGAAAAAGTTAAAACCAGCCATTTAAAAAGTCACAATCCTTTAATTTGAAAAGGTATCTTCTTTCATTAATAAATAAAATAAATTGAGCATTTTTAATTGGGGGAATTATAGTAGTGTCTCTCTCTCTCTCTCTCTATATATATATATATATATATGCCAAAATTCAAATAATAATAATAAATTATTTGCCTATTTTATTATAATGATTTTTTAATTAAGATTATAATTTTGTTGGATTTGTAAGATTTGATAGATTTGTGTCAATATTGACTTAGGATAAAATCCAATGTAAATCAATACATATAAAATATTATTTACAAATTTTTATATATGTCATCCAAAAACAACTCAAACCAACTATATAAAACCTTGAGACAAGAAAACCCTTTAAGGTATTTAAATTTGACTTACCAAAAATGCAAATAATAATAATAATAATAATAATAATAATAATAATAATAATAATAATAATAATAATAATAATAATAACAACAACAACAACAACAACAACAACAATAATAATAAATTATTTACCTAATGATCTTCTAACTAAAATTATATTTTTGGTGAATTTTTGAAAGTTGATAGATTTTGTTTGATGTTTACTTATGATTTTGTTTGATGTTGACTTCTTATCAAATCTATTGTAAATCAATACATAAAAAATGTTATTTACATAATTTTCAAATTTTATCTTGTAAAAATAACTTGTCACGCTCTGATGTATACGCTCCATTGAGAGGATCCAATATACCTTTCCAGGGGTATAAAGACATGACTAACGTGATCACTAAATCTGATGCCAATAGAGGGGACTTATAATCCTATAGTGGCACATAGTTCTAGAACTATGAGGGTATGCTAAACCCTAGTCCACTCGGTGCTAAGTCTGCTCCAAACTGAATATTTATACGACACAACTTCAGCTGAAATATTGAATAACTCAATACACTGACATGCAAACTGAGAATAAAACATCTCTTTATTGATATTGTGACATTCAAAATGCAAAACATGATTATCTTTTTAACTAACCTAATAAGTGTAATTATTAACTAGGAGAATATATACAAACTAGGGTTATGAGTTTCATTCAAGAAACTAAACAACGCTACCAAGGAAACATGATATTTAGATTGTGGAAACCATAGCAATTGAAATCATAACAGTTCTCCAAGATTTTACAAATCCTCGTTGTAGAAACGATGTGTGGAATCAAGGAACTAACTGAATTCTAAGGACTTAGTCGATGAAAAGAATCCACTTGTGAAATCGCACATACTGGTGACAAAATCTAGATTGAAATCCTTCGATTTTGAGACTCAAACTTGAAGAAAACTTTCTACTTGTTCTTGAGGGGAGATCGACTTTCCTCTTCTTTTTTGCAGTAATTTCGATGAATTTTGAGGATAAAGTTTTTTTTATTAAGTTCTGACTAGATTATTATGCTTAAATAGAGTAAAAACAACGTAGTTTAGGTATTACACGACATAGTTTAAGTGATCAATGTATAATTGGAAGAACCAAAATGACTCTAACTTAAATCTGACGAGTGCCACCTACTATAGGCCTGACAAGCCATCTGTTGACCTACCAATAGTCGGTAGGGGTCGTCGGTCAATCTCTGCCCCACAAGGTTTCACTAAAATGAGCATAACTTCTAACTCCAATATGGGATTTTAGTAAACTCGGTGGAGCTGGAATGAGGATTTAAATATCTTTCATTTAATAGGTCATGGGACACCTAATTTATCTTGTGATAAATGATATGATTGTTTGAAGTTGACCCAACAACCATTTCTTTCCAATTGGTTGTTGACCCTCACCTACGATCCGTAGGTCAAACCGCGGACCGTCATGGTCTACTGTAGATAGTGTCAGAGACCATAAACATTTGGTGCCCAATGACGGATACCACCTGCAGACCATGTGTCAAACCACGAACAATCGGTGGCTTCCGTGGTTCTTGCACTAGATCCTAGAAAGCTGCATTTTTCTTCTATCTTCTTAAATCCAATTTGTCCTCAAATAAAGTCTAGACAAGTTGATTATAGAGGAAAGGAGTTGCAATCCCTACCACTAAATACTAGAAACTAATATCTAGCTGAACTGAGTTCCAAGAACATGCAGATATATAGAAATGCAAGAACAACTCAAGGAAAAAGATACTAAGATTGAATTTACGCATGGGTAAATTGAGAGAATGGAGAGGAACTATCACATGAAGTTAAAATTGTATCGGAAGGAAAGAGATGAGGGTACTTGTCCATCATGGTTGCTTCTGCTTCACAACTAGCTCTCTCTACTGACTAACTCCTCCACAAAACCTTTACTATTCAACTTCCTTATTTCTCAATCTACGATTCTAACCGTCAAGAATTTTAACAGGAAATTCTTCATAGGTCAGACTATTTTCCACAGCTACACTCTCTAATGGTACTATTGATTGCGGATCACCCACACACTTCTTTAACAAGGAAATCTGAAAGACTGGATAAACCGCTGCTAGTTCTATTGGAAATCTAACTCATAAGCCACATTACTAATCCTTTTTAGGATTCTATACTGACCTACATATCTAGGATTGAGCTTTCCTTTCTTTTGAAATCTCATCACCCCCTTCATAGGTAACAATTTCAAGAAAATCCAAGCATATGTTGTCAAGATATCTCATCACCCCCTTCAATCATATGTTGCTTTAAAAACCATCAAGAGGCGTAAAGATCGAGTTACTAATATTATAGTGCATATTCCGAAGATAAATAAATGGCATCATCCATTTTTTTAGTTCATTAAATTAAGTTTACTAGGTTAATCATTTGTTAAAAACCAAACAAATAAGTTTAGTTTAGTTTTAATCTTTTTAGAATCGACTTGAAAATTGTAAGAAAGAGAAACAATGAAATTAAGAAAAAAATCAATTAAATAGATTTTATTAAAAGAATATTCACTAACTTTTGAAGTTTTGCATTCAATTACTTTTCATTTACTTTATTTTATATCATAATTTTCGAATTCAATTTTAAATTTAACAACACTTCATCATTTTTTTAAAGAATATTTTTAAGTTTGTACATGAGAAGAGAGTTATGTAGAAATAAAATGAACAGTATAAATAAGCAGAATAAAAGACAAAAATATAAAAAATGTGGCTGATAAATTTAAATAAAGATTAATTGAGAAAAAGATATAACATAAAAAGAAAAATTTTAAAAATAAAAATAATATAGTTTTGTATTAAATCCTTGTAACACCTCGAAAATTAGACCTAGGAAAACAAATGCACAAAATTACCTGGTGTAGTGGACCGCGACAAGGTTCACGGACTGTGAAAGGGTCCACTGTCTGTATACCTTCTCATGAGACTCGGACCAGTAGCCCCCTCACCAGTCCCTTAGACCCCCACGTCCAAGTGAAGGTCACAGACGACTTCACAGTTCGTGGTTGTTCACATAGTACGTGGGAGAATCCGTGGGATCCTAGGAAGTTGACCCCTAAATCCAGGCACTCTAGACCACATGCCCAAGTGAAGACCACAGACGAATTCACGGTCGTTGGTACTTCACACAGGTCGTGGTAGTGCCTACGAGGTTGGATCCCAACATTTCAGTCTAAGGGTAAGATCACGACCAACTTCACGTCCCGTGGTCCCTTTCACGATATGTTGTGATGGTCGTGATTAATCCGTCTGTAGATTTAACGCAAGGGGTGTTTCGGTCTTTTCCTTCTTCGTTAGACTTTTAAACCTCATCATTTTAACCCTAAATTTTGTGGTTTTGGTCATTTTTAGCCTAGAAACATAACTAGAACCTAAGTCAAATTATTAATCAAAACGTAAAAAATTAGAAGCAAAAAATAGAAAGAATCGACCATCCCTAGCTCTAGAAACGCAATAAATATTCATCAATTTCAGCCTAAAATTTTCACTTTGTAATTCAGTACCATGTATAAGGAATTTCACTAATGGGTTCTTTTCACCCATTAGGTCTCTAGTTTTCAGTCAAATTTTTTATTCCTTTATCATGATTAGACCTAGGGTTTTCTAAAACCTTAGCAGATTATCATAAATTTGTTATTCAAATGATCCAAATTAGATTATTAAGTTATTACTCAATCTATTGCATGAATTTCAGAACTCTAGCTTTGTATTTCTTTGGTTATTGAATTACACATTCTACCTCAGATATTTTCTGTTAATTCGACTATTTTAGATATACATGCCTCAGCTTATGAATGTGTCACTATCAGTTTATTTATGCACACTCTCAGTTTGCATGTCCGTTTGAGGTTTCTAGTATATTACAGAAATTTAGTCATAATCAGTTAATCAGTTAATCTATTGGGAGTAGCATACTACCGAGTTGGACTAGGGTTCAACATACCTAAATAGTTTCATAACTACTAGCCACGTAGGTTGTAAATCCCCTCCGTGGGCATCATTTATGTGAACACTCCAGGATGCCTCAATAACTTTTGTTGGGTATATTCGGTCCTCTCGATGGAGCGTATACATCGGACTCCACAGTTAGCTCTTGTGGTGTTATTTATCGGTTATTAGTAGCTCCAGAAAATAAGTTAGATCTTGCATTGACCACGTTTCAATATTAAGTCTCAACATGTTATAAATTGGTCATTGCATCAGATTATTCATGTTCAGTATATCGGCATCTATATTAAGTTTAGATTATTTCATTGCTTTATTGATTTGTTCAGTTATATGTTTATTTGAGTTTTACTTTATCCTTCATGCCCACTACCTTTCAAATATTGATGAATATATTGTGGTGCATCTTCTCGTGATGTAGGTTCATACACTCAATATTCAGATCACGCATATATCAGTTTTCGATCTCCGGTTCAACAGCATTAGTGGTGAGTCCTCATCTTCTCGGAAAATAGTTACACGTTTATCCTATCAATGATTCATAGTTAAATTCAGCAATAGCTTTAGAGTTTGATATTTCTCTTGTATCAAACTCTCACATTATATATATTCAGTTTATCTTTAGTATGCCTATGATTATACCAACATGTTTATCTTGGGTCACACGTGATCCTAGGTCCCGTCTCCGCGTCTCGGGTGTTGCCTCGGGACATAACAAACTTGGTATCAAAGCACCAGGTTTAAGATTCGTAGGATGTCTGAAAAGCCACACTAAGTAGATTCGTTTTCATTTGTGAAAAGTACAACATATCTAATGAGAGGGAGGATAGAAAGTGTATTAGGAAAATTTTATTTCCTTCCTATTCTCATCGTGTGTAAGGTTTGATTTAATTCCTTGTTCTAGAGAGGGTCAAAAAGGTAATGATTTTAGAGATCATTATACAACCTTAGTAGCACTAGCAAGTCTCCCGACTCAGCAGGTTAACTCATTTGGTAATGGTGGCGTACAACGCCAAAACAGGTTTATGCTCTTCAAGCTCTCCAAGATCACGAAGAGTCTCTTGACGTTGTCACTGGTACGTTACGAGTCTTTGATCTTGATTTTTATACATTGTTAGATCCTAGGGATACTCTAACTTTTATAAATCCTTACATAGTATTCCAATTCAGTATTAGTCCAAAAAATCTCTCAAAACCCTTCTCAATCTCTACTCTAGTCTGTGACCAAGTTATAGCTAGAGGGGGATACAAAAATTGCCCTTTTACAGTCTATCAGAGAGTCACCTCTGCAGATCTTGTAGATTTAGAAATGGTAGACTACGATATCATTCTAGGCATGGATTGGTTACACTCCTGTGATGCCTCAGTCAATTATAGAACTAGGGTTGTTCGCTTTAAGTTTCAAGATGAACTAGAATGGAAGGGTAGTAGCTTTGCGTATATGAATAAATTCATTTCTTACCTTTAGGACTGAAATATGATCTCTAAGGGTTATCTCTATCATCTAGTTTGGGTTAAGGATTCAATCTCTCAAAGTCCAACTCTTGAGTCAGTTCCAATAGTCAATGAGTTTCCAAAAGATAGACCTTAGATCGGGTTATCATCAAATCAGAGTTAGAGATAGTGACATTCCAAAGACAACCTTCAGAACTCATTATGGGCATTATAAATTTGTATCTATGTCATTTGGACTAAAGAATGCTCTTGAAACTTTCATGGATTTGATAAATAAAGTGTTAAAGCAGTACTTGGACTTGTTCCTTATCGTCTTTATTGAAGATATCCTCATTTATTATAAGAGTTAAGAAGAACATGCGAGTCATTTGAAGTTTGTCCTTCAAACTCTCAAAGATTGCCAATTATTTTCTAAGTTTAGTAAGTGAGAATTTCGGTTGCAGTGAATTGCTTTTCTTGAGCATATAGTATCCAGCAAAGGGATCCGAGCAGATTTCCAGAAACTAGCATCACTGAAACAATATCTCATACCTACCTCTCCTACAGACATCAGAAGTTTCTTGGTCCTAAAGGGTTATTACATAAGGTTTGTGGAAGGATTTTCATCCATTGACTAGGCTGACTTAGATTAATGTCATGTTTCAGACTTAACTCTTGTTTTGACTCTACCAGAGGATTCATACAATTATGTAATTTATTGTAATGCATCTAGAGTGTACCTAGGTTTTGTGTTGGTTCAGCGAGGTAAGGTTATAGCCTATACTTCTAGCCAGCTTAAGGTGCATGTGAAAAACTATCTGACGCATGACCTTGACTTAGCAGCAGTACTACTTGTATGGTGTTCATGTAGATGTGTTCACATGCCATAAGATCCTTCAATATGTGTTCAACCAAAGAGAGATGAATCTTCGCCAGAGAAGGTGGCTTGAGTTCCTCAAGGATTATGACATGAGTGTGCATTATCATCCCGGTAAGGCAAATGTAAAAGTTTATACCCTTAGAAGACTATTTATGGGTAGTGTAACACATGTTAATGAAGAAAGAAAAGAGCTAGCAAAGGATGTTCACAGGCTTTCTCTTTTCGTAGTCTATCTTATGAGCATATCAAATTATGGTGTGAATGTTCAAAATAGATAAGAATATTCATTGGTAGTGAAGGTTAAGGAAAATCAATATAGCAATCTGATATTGATCGAACTCAAAGGTGCAGTCCATCAACAGAGAGTTGAGGTTTTTTCCCCAGGGATATATTGTGATTCGCTACCAGGGATGATTATGTGTTCCTAATGTGGGTGAGTTAAGACAACATATTCTTTCAAAGGCTCATAACTCCATATATTCTATTTATCTAGGTGCAACTTAGATGTACCGTGATATGAGGGAAGTCTAATGGTGGAATGGTATTAAAAGAGATGTAGCAGACTTTGTGGCTAAGTGTCCCAACTGCAAGCTAGTCAAGGTAGAACATCAAAAACCTAGAGGTATGACTCAAGATGTTGACATTCCTACTTGGAAGTGGGAAGTGATTAAAATGCACTTCATCACTGCTTTACCTCGTACTCATAGACAACATGACTTCGTTTAAGTGATTGATGAGGTAGTTAATAAGTATTTGCACTTTTTGGTGGTAAAGACTACAAATTCGGTGGAGGAATATGCCATGATTTTCATTAATAAGGTTGTTAGGTTGCATGGGGTTGCTTTGTTTATTATCTAAGATAGAGGGCCACAATTTACCTCTCATTTCTGGAAGTCATTCAAGAAAGGTTTTGGTTCTTTGGGTAATCAGAGCACAACATTTCATCTGAGTGTACCATTCATACCTTAAAGGACATGTTGACAGATTTGGTGATCAACTTCAAGGGTAGTTGGGATGATTTCTTCCTCTTATAAATAGTTCGCCTACAATAATAGTAACCATTCCAGCATTCAGATGACTACTAATGAGGAATTGTATAGGCGTAAATGTAGATCTCATGTTGATTGGTTCAAAGTGGATGAAGCAGACTTGATAGGGCCATTTCCAGTTCCTGAAGCTATGGATAAAGTGCAACTCATTATACATATACTTAAGATAGCCCAGAGTATCCAAAAACCCTATACATATGTAACTATAGAGGAACTACAGTTCCAAGTTAATGATTTGTTTTTTTTCAATGTGTCACCTGTAAGGGGTGATGCTGTTGGGCAAGAAAGGAAGCTCACTCCTAGATATGTAGGATATTATAAGATCTTAAAAGGATTATTAAAGTGGCTTATGGATTGGAGTTGACAGCATATATTGAAAAGGATTAATAAATTGGCTTATGAGTTGGACTTGCCAACATATTTTGTAGCAATACATCCAGTATTTCGCAAGTGTGTGGGTGATCCAACATCTGTAGTGACATTAGAGAGTGTGGTTGTAAAAGATTGCCTTTAGTATGAGGATTTACCAGTTGAGATTCTTGATCATCAGATTAGAAGGATAAGAAACAAAGAAGTTGCTTCAGTCAAAGTTTGGTGGAGGAGTCAATCCGTAAAGGAAGCTGCTTAAGAAGCAGAAGCAGCCATGAAATCGATGTATTCTCACATAAAGGGAGCCGCTTCAGTCATTCATGCATAAATTCGATCTTAATATCATGTTCCTTTTGCATTGTTAGCGTATTTGCATGTTTTGGAACTTAATTCAGTCAAACATTCAGCCTTCAATGTTTAGTAGTAAGATATGAAGCTCTTTTCCTGCAATTCAACTAGTTTAGTATTCATTCGAGGATGAATGTTCCCAAGGGGAAGATATTGTAACACCTCCAAAATCAAACCTAGAAAAAAATGCAGAAAATTACCTAGTGTAGTGGACGACGGAAGGGTTCACGGACCGCGAAAGGGTCCATGATCCGTAGACCTACCCTTGAGAGTTGGACCTGTAGCCCCCTCACAGGTCCCTTAGACCCCTGGCCCAAGTGAATATCACAGACAAGTTCGCGGTCCGTTGTCCTTCACACAAGTCGTAGGTGAGTACGTGGGAGCCTAGGCAATAGACCCCTAAATCTAGACGCTCTAGACTACATGCCTAAGTTAAGACCACAGACGAGTTCATGGTCCGTGGTACTTCACACAGACCATGGTAGTGCCCACGAGGTTAGATCCCCAGCATTTTAATCTATGTGTAAGATCACCACCGACTTCACAGTCTGTGGTCCCACACAATCTTTTAAGATGATTGTTATTAGTCTTCTATTTGAAGTCAGGGGTATTTTGGTCTTTTCCTTATTCATCAGGCTTTGATTCCTCGTTGTTTCAACCCTAAATTCTATGGTTTGATCAGTTTTAGCTTTGAAACATAACTAGAATTACCTCAGTCAAATCATTAGTAAACATAAAAAATTAGAAGCAAGAGAAGAGAAAGAGTCGACCAAGCCTAGATAAAAAAAACAGTAAATGTTCATCAGTTTCAGCCTCAGAATTAAAAAATTTCTCTGTGTAATTGAGTACAATATAGGTGGGATTTCACTAGTGCATTCCTTTCACCCATTGGGTCCCCAGTTTTCATTCAGATTTACTTATGCACATTCTCAGTTTGCATGTCAGTTTGAGCTATCCTATATATTACAGAAAGTCAAACATAATCAGTTAATCACTTTATATATTAGGAGTAATGTAATACCGAGTTTGACTAGGATTTAGCATTCGCAAATAGTCGCAGAATTATTAGCCATGTAGGCTCTAAGTTCCATCCGTTGGAATCATTTTATCGATCACGACAACATGCATCTATACCTTTAGCCATGTGTATTGGGTTCTCTCGATAGGGTGTATACATCAAACTCCACAATTTGCTCATGTGGTTTTATTATCGGTTATTAGTAGCTCCTACAACTCAGTTAGATCCAATTGCATTGACCACATTTAAGTATCCAGTCTCAACATGTTATAACTTGGTCATTGCATTTAGATTAGTCATGTTCAGTACGTCAACATCTATATCAAGTTTAGATTATTGCATTGGTTTGTTTATTTTTTCAATTATATGTTTATTTCAGTTTTACTTTATCCCTCACTCTCACTACCTTTGAAGTATTGATGCATATATAGCGATACATGTTCTCTTGATGTATGTTCAAGCCCTCGGCACCACGCATAGATTGGTTCTTGATCTCCAGTTCAGCAACATTAGTGGTGAGTCCTCATTCTCCAAGGACAATAGTGACATGCTTATCCTATGAGTATTTTAGTATTTAGTTTCAGTTTTGCTGGATCTAGTTGGGGAATATCCCAACATTTATAGTTTGCTATGTATCTTGTAATAAACTCTTTAGTATGCTTATGATTATGCTAGTAGGGTTAGCTAGGGGTCACTTGTGATCCTAGGTTATGTGTCCGCGTCTCGGAGGTAGCTTCGGGGTGAACAATCCAAAAATAATGAGACCTTTTATTGGGTATTCTAAGCCCAAAAGCGAACCCATCTCAGCCTTATCAAAGAAAAAAAAAAGGAAGATTGAAACCTGTTACACTAAACGAGAATCAAAATCGGAATATACAGTTCAGCAATGAACCCCCTTGCAAGTGAGCCACATACCTTTTTTGGTTATAAAGGGGGTTCATTTTACTATCTATATGCTTAAAATCATGAGTCTACCTTAAATACACATTGTAATTTCTCGACGAGGGGGTTCGGGTGAACCCCCTAAAATACACGTAGGTCCATCCCTTATTAGGTATATGTATATGAATATATACATGTTCGACTACTGATTATTTATATTTTTTACAATAAATTTTATATGCTGAGATATAGAATAGATAGAATTTTTTCTAGAAGAAATAATTATTTGTCAAAAACTCAAAAGATAACAAGACAGATCGATATGAGAAAAACGTACTTTTTATTTGTGATGTAAGTTTTAGTAAGATTTTTTTCTTCTAGTGTTTTGGGTTTTATATATAATTATTTCTATATACTCTATTTATGTGTCTTATCAAACAATGTCAAGATTAACAATAAAGGAACATTTTGGATCCCCATGACTTATACTTTGAGAATTTAATTATCTTTCAATATCCTTAATTTCATAATTCATGGTATAAGATTATTTTCTTATTTGATTTATTTTTGGTATTCTTTAAAAGGCAAGTAGTTTCAACATACTACTTGTTGTCTAAAATTACTCATAAAATTACTTGTTGTCAAGGCTTTAAACATCACATTCTTGGGAATTCGTGAAATGCTTTTTTGAATTTCTATATCTATATTTCCAGCTTTCAGATTCTTTTTCTATTTTTCATCCGCATTTCATAATAATATTCTATATTTAGAATCTCTCTTACATCGTAGTTATAATTAAGTAATACAATCAAAACATAATAATGAGATAATCAGAACGAGGTTATATAATTATAAAAACAAGGTTATATATATAATTGTAATCTTTCTTTTATTGTATTAAATGTCATTACAATGAGTAAAAGAGATCCTAAATATAAAAATTGAAAACATAGAAGTGCGGAAGAAAAATGAAAAAAAATACGGAAACTATAAATAAATATATGAGAAAATCTATGAATTTATAAGAACGTTATTTAAGCTTCGACAAGGTTCAAGTAATAACATATACATCTGCGAGCAAGCCGAACCCACGTGGTCTCCGGGGATTAACCGACCCCCTTTGGCAAAAAATTACAATGTATAAATAAAGTAAATTTTCTGTGCATCTGTACACATATATGTTTTTTGAACCTCTTTAATAACAAAGAGAAGCTAATGGTGTGGTGGCTGGTCCCCACCGAAAATAGTTGTGCATCACGTCCCAACGAAACCGTTTTATTTTTTTCTTTTTTAGTTATTTTTTTAAAAATCAGTTCTCTTTTTCATTTTTTAGTGTTTTTTACTTTAAAAACCTAATAAAGTGGGTTTTAAACCCAAAAAATTTCAAGGTTCCATTTCTAAAGGTTTATTACATGTTTTTTACTTTTAATTTTTGAACCCCCTAAACAAAAATTTTGAGTCTGCCACTGTGACTACGTGGAGAAATCGACGCCTTTACTTCAGAAGACGAATTAAAATAATAAATTTAGATCTTAACCCTTTATTAGTAATTTAAAACAATAATTAATATGTAGAAACTAATCACACTAGATAAATAACAAAAAGAAATAATAATATCATATGAAAATTATTTAAGACAACAGTTAATATGTAGAAACTAATCACAATAGATAAAAAACAAAAATAAATAAAAATATGATTTGAAAATTACCTTATACCCTAACTATGAAACTAAAAAATGTTGAAAGATAACTTCTCAAAGTAAAAACCACAAAGAATCAAAGAACTCTTAATATTATTATCAAAGTTTAAATGTAAATATAATTATCAATAATTTTAGGGAAATTGCACAAGTACCCCCTCAATCTATGTTCGAAATCCTAGAGACACACTTATACTATACTAAGGTCCTATTACCCTCCTAAACTTATTTTATAAGTAATTTTCTACCCCTAAATGCACTTATACAATACTTTAATGGAGTATACGTCCATGAACGCTATCATATAACTCTTACTTTATTGGAAAACTAGGTAGAGATGGCCCGTACAAGTACGGTCCCAACATTAAACAAATTTTCTGAGCGAAATGCATAAAATAAGTTCCTAGCTACTTTATTTACATTGAATGTGTATCATTTATGTAGTGGTACATTTTTATCGCTTATCATCCTGGCAAAAAGTACCTGTGAAAAAAGAGAGAAATATATAGGTTCAAAGTTGAATACTTAGTTAAACATATATAATTAGAGAAACCTCAAGAATAAAAGAGCACAAAGTAGCCTAATTCAAATTATGAAATCTCAAATATTTAGTTAATGTGGAAGGGTCTTTGTACACAAGTAACACAAGTCCTTTGTACACAATAATACAGATTATAGATCACCTAGCATAGTGCAACATATGTACGAAATCTTGAAGGAAAATTATTTTCATATCCTACATATCAATGAACACAATAAAATAATAACCTCTGTGTTGCAGCTTTATACATATGGTTTGATAGTGTGGCTTATAGTAAATCAACCAGTATGCTGAACAATATATACCAACCATCCAACCAGTATGCAGACAAAACAAGAGAAGGCACCCTTTACTACTACAAGTGAAATTTACAGTCAATAGAGCAAAATCTGATGAAACATCATGATGACATGGAAAGACTATATGATAAATAATAAATAAAGCTATTTTGGTTGGTGTTATAGAGGAAACAATTCATACTATCAAAATATACAAAAGCCATAAAGGATCAGTGAAGCTCAACATGACAAAGGATTCACACATGACATATATATTTAAATATATCCCCTGCTTATCCTAGTTACTAAGTCTAGCTAATTTTCTACGTCCTTTTCAATTTATTTGTCTTATTTTCTTTTAGTTTGCTTAAAAAATAATCACTTTTTTCTATTTAGCAATTCTTTTGTCCAACATTCTGTCAGACATGTTAAGTGCATTATACACATCTTTAGTTTGTGACTACAAGATTTAAAAGTTATGTGTCGTGTCAAGTCAAACTAAGACAAACAATTAAAATGGAGGCAACAAGTTTAAAAAATTCAAAAAGAAATGAGTGAAGAGAAAGTACTATACTGGTGCAGACATGATTATCCCAAAGCAGAAAGACATTTTTGGCTTAAAAGGTTTTCTTCCATGAAAAAAATGAAACATATCTGCATAACTTCAATTTTTACGACACCCAAATCTATACAACAAGATTTACAAAAGTTCAGAGCCTAATTTCTAGACATGTTGGTAAATTATGCTTATCTATTGAGAACAATATTCTTACCACAAACAATAAAGTCACTACTTTAGCAATTAATTAAGATATTTGATAATAAAATTACAAAGAAAAGAGAAAAGAATGAAAATAAACTCTCAGTACAAAATTCAACAGGAATGATACACACAGCAAGCAGCAAGACAACAAATTGTTGTTCCACGAGGTACGACTAAAGTCAAGTGAAAGCATACCTTATGCCAAGGGTGTGCTTTGATTTGTGGAAACCTAAAATCAGTATAGTTTGGATTCATACAGCGAATTTCCTCCCTTGTCGGTGTTCCAAGTACCTATAAGATGAAGTAAATGACACAAGAATCAGTAAGCAATAGAAGTCTAGATCACTGCAAACCTGCTACAATATTTGCATCAGTAAACAAGAATTTATCACACAACACCTTGGTTATCTCAACAAGCTGGTCCACAGCATTTTCTCCAGGGAACAATGGCTGCAAGAAGATTGCAAAAATTGATTAGAAACTGGAAAGTGCACCAAAAAAGTCCGCAGAGATTTCATGGACAGTACGTAAGCTATAGAATTCTAGATCACCACAAACCTGGCCAAGAAGAAGCTCAGCAAGGACACAGCCAGCTGACCAGATATCAATTGAAGTAGTATACTCTGTTGCACCAAATATGAGTTCAGGAGCCCGATAAAACCACGAGCAGATGTATGAGATGTTTGCTTCTCCTTTAACCTGAAAATATATGGTACTTCCATAAATATAAGAACCAACCACAACCTTAAAATCGAGTAATTCTCACACAAAGGAAGCTTTTTGAAATGACATAGTCTACACCATAAGCTTGCAATAGTCAAAATTAAGATAATGAATTCACAGTTATGGGAAGTGGAAACCTATTGCTTTCTT
>NC_028637.1:67203469-67211588 GCF_001406875.1 Solanum pennellii | reverse complement strand
GGGGGGGGGGGGGGGGGAATGGTTTGCAGTTAATGAGATATAGCGAGTCAAAACCATGCTAATCAAGTTCAAAAATTATTTTGGACCTTCTGATCCAGAAGAAAGTGCAATTCTGTTTTTTTTGGGAGTAAAGTACACTATATTGACCCCCTTCCCCTCCCCCGACATGCAGGCGATATAAATATTCATCAAATTGGGTGAAAACCCATGCATACAAGCAGTATATCTATAAAAGAATCTATCTAGTCTTTCTTTTCTTAATACAACATACCAAGTGTAATCGCACAAGTGCGGTACTTTTATATTCTTAACCACTATCATATTTATCCAAAAATCAGTTAGCTGTTTTGCTAGCTGTATTTATTTATCAGCGTCAACCTCTTCAAGACACAGACCATGAGATTGCTTCAAAGTGTCAGTGTCTATGCCAAAGAGTTGCTTCTGCAATGTGAAGTACTCAGACTGAGATTACACCAAACTACAAGGTTTAAAACTTATACAAACAAATCAACCAATCAGCATTTTTGAGTTGCAATTTTTACGTGTGAAGTCTGAATTTTATGACAATGAATCAACCAAAAAATCAAATGCTAGTTTTATTTAGATCTCACAATAAAAACTCAATCCATTGATTTATATCGATAAAGTCTTTCTGTTCAATTCAATGCAATAACTTTCTCACAATTCCCATCAGCTATAATAATTATCATCATCCTTGAACCTAACTATGGGAGTTCAAATATCTTTCTACTTTCAAAGGAGAAATGAGGAGTGACAACTCACAAGTTCAAAGCTTCCATTTTGGAAACACACTATCTTGGTCATAGGTGAGAGGTCCACACCACAACTACTCACAGTTCTTTTTTGAAAATTAAAGTAACTATTTACATTCACACTACCTTAAGCATCACAGTGCTAGAAAAAATAACTGTCATATTTATTGGGAGAAAACACAGTCCTCCTTTTGATACATTTTCATAATCATAAGTATTTGACAAAACATACAAAAACTGAAAGCATACGTACCAAGTGATTACCAATATGAGAACCTAGAGTATTTCCTCTTGAATTGCAAAACTATTTGGGATGTAATTAAGATTTGGTAGAACTTTGTGTTCAACTCATGCCATCATAGTAGAGGCAGGGTATGAATATTTGTGCGCGAGTGTGCACGGGTATAATACATTATATATAATTAACTAAATCACAATATAAGAACGCTTTATATGATATATCTTTCCAATTTTTTTTAGTGAACATTTTCAAAGAGTCTGAACTATATGGCTAAAACTAAAAAGAGATTCTTTTAGTCGAGAAAAGACTCATTTTTATTTAATAGTCAAAGAATCTCGTAATAGTTAGCTATCCAAACCTCAATTGTTCATCAGGAAAATTCAAAAACATCGAGCAACACCCACTAAGCTTAGGCAGATGCAAGGAGTTTCAGCACTTTTTCAATTATTTCTCTGTTGGGACCTAGCAATAGAAATATCGAGTAGCTCTGTTCACTAAGCTTTAGGCAACTGCAAGGAATTTCTACACTTTTTCAGTTACTCCTCTGTTGGAAATCCAACCTCGATTCTCAATTTCGTTTCAACAGTTTCTCAGTCGCTAGGTCATCCCGTGTGACTAAAATTCATATGTTGTTTTTTTTTGTTTGGTTGAAAACATCATAAAAGATAAAAGAGACACTAAAATCAAACCAACACAACATGATAACATATATGCATAAGTTGGCGCAGCACCATCATAATCTATTTGGGGGATTTTTCAATTTCATTGCTACAAGCAATGATAAAACTCTAAAATAAACCCACAAAAACTCCAAACAAAATCCACAAGAGCCCAAAAAATTGATTCCGATGGAAAATCATATATGAACAGAGGAAGTTCAAAAGAATTCTAAAGAAAAACCAACTAAATAAAGAAACCCATAAAGTAAATTCTAACGGTAAAATACCAAATTAAGTAGTGCATGTGAAAAACCGCAATAAAAATATGAATACAGTTTCCTAACAATCCAAATAAAACAGGGAAAGCATAATCATCCAATCCAATTCAAGTATAAGGAACTGCATATTCCTAAACTCCAAGCAAACCCCACAAGAGAAACAAAGTTTTAATGACATCTCTAATTCGTGATGCAAAACTTGTCGTATCGGATCAAATTAGGAAAAAAAAGGAAGTTTATGAAAGCACGCAACATTATGTTTCAGACGTAGCAACTGAGAATAATGCGACACATAATTCAGCCAAGTTCACAAATTATTTTATGCCTCAAGCAACAGGAACTTATGGATCGAAAATCAATGGTAGAACAAACCAACTACGGTCCCTTGATATTTTGTTCAGAAACTCTTCTCACCAACATCCCAAAGAAAAACACAACTAAAATAAATAAACCCATAAAGTTAATTTCGACGAAAAAACAACAAATTAGTTACTGCATGAGAGAAAACACAACAAATCAAGGATAATCGAACATCAATAACAAACTCAAATGGTTAAATACGAAAATATCGCACACCACATTTAATTTGGAAGTTCAACCTTGACAAAAAGAAAGAAGACACAAAAACACAATTAAAACAGGAAAGAGCCTTACCTAGAGAATGTTGAAGAAGAGTGCACAGATGGTGGAGTATAATGAAGAAGATACAGACAGAGTAATGTATTATAAGTGAGATAACACAAGAGGAAGACACGTTTTCACCGGAAACTGAAAAGACGAAATTGATGACACTGAAAAAAGACACGTAATTATATTTGGAACTGAAAAGACAAAAATGCCCTTAAAAGCAATGAAACAGGCATGTTGAAACAAGCCTTTTCTAATATAAGAGAATGTATGAGATTGGACTTCTATGTTATTGTAAATTAATATAAATTATGATAGATTTTCTTTAAAATATAATGTTACTATATCAAATTAAATTTATTATTACTTAATTAGTATTAGCTCTTTTTGAGGTAAAAAAACAAAAGTTCAATAGATAAATTTATAAGAATACAAGGTTGTTACATGATTTTTAGAAAACAAAAAAAATGTGTTTAACGAGCATGTGCTAAATGATATCAAATTGAATTCATACTCCAAATGGTACTTTCGATGTCATATACACAATCCCACGTAACTTCTAAAGTTTATGCTAAGGAGTAGCACTTCCCTATCTACAAATTTATATTTTAGTATGACTAAATAAATTCATGTATTTTGTACAATAAACAGTTCACTCTGAAATTCTTAGACATCATAATCATTTATTAACTATATAACTTAATTTAAAGTGCTTATTTTCGTATAGAAATAAAGTTGAAGACAGTCTTCCTTCTCATACTCAAATATCAAACTTTTTGTACATCGATGAAACTAGTGCAGGTGAGTGCATGATAAATCGTACTAGAAATTATTTATACTCAAGAAAATATTCGACAAGTGAACAACTTTGAAGAAGGGATTGCAACATAATTTACAATATTATTGGTATATTTAATCGATTATATTATATTAGATTACTTAATTTTCTTAGATCTCTTATAACATTTCATTGTAAAATATATATGAAATTATTTTGCAAGTGTTTGTTACTCCTTGTAGTCCATGACTCATAGAAGACTACACTATACAAACATTTAAACAAGAAACTATTTAGTAGTTCAATCATGAAACAATCACGGTCAAGATGGATTAGGAAAATATGGAAGACACATGTTATGTATTTTGCTATATTAACACATTATTATAGGCATTGCCTAATCTATCACGATCCAAAAATGAACGTGATGAGACTTGCCTATTTCCACCAAGACTAGTCACCTCAACCCAACGAAAATGAAAGAAATATGAAAAATATAAAACTAGAACATGATAAAGTCAAAAAACATACTCATTCTAAATAATACCCCAAAATTTTATTGTCTTGCGTACAAGCCACTAAATACATAAAATGTGAAATATAGAAATAAGTACAAGCTTCACTCTACGTTTCTAAAATAGAACAAAGTATAAATAAATGGAAAAAAGATATTGTATGTCAAATAAGCGGAAGATCAAGGAAATAATAAAATTAACATGTAGACGAAAGTGTAGCAACAAATCAACTTACCTTCCACGAAGATCTTGGAACATGGAACTAGAATGGAAGAGGAAAATCTGCGAAGTTACAAAGATACCAGCCTGGGTATACAATAAGAAACAACAAATCTTCCTCAGTTCAACAAAGCCACTTATTATAAATGTATATTTTTATATTATAATAAATGCAAGTTAGGGTAGAGTTAGTGACTTTGGGACCAAGTAAATTTTGTGTGTGCGGGTTTGTATTTATATGTGTGTGTGCGTACTTTATATTATGTAATAATGATGTAATGTAAAATAAAAATATCACTCAAGTAAATCAAAATAATTTATGGAAATTTACTAGGTGAAGCCAAGCATTTAAGAGTTTGATTGATCTCACTTGTCAAACTGTGGCAGCTATGATTTAAAAGAAGACTCTAGAGGAGATCCACTAAACATTCAAAATGGAGAATGACTTCTAGCCTAAGGAAGAAAAGGAGGTTAGAAAGGAGAATTCCTAAGCATTTGAGTGAAGCTAATGTTTTTCATATGATGGGCCAAAATTATTTGTTTATATATGATTACCCAGAATATGAAAATGTTAGTTTCACTCAAATCCTCATGTATTTTCCCTTTCTAAACTCTTCTTTCCTTAGGGGTTAAGTTATTCTTAATGTTAAAGATCTCGCGGATTTCATTTGGATTCTTTTCTTTGATCTTATATGCCACAGTTTGAACAGTTAGATCAAGTAGGCTCTTTATGCTCATGTAGTTGCAAACATAATCAAATCAAAGAATTAAATAAGAAAAAATATTTTATAATGCTTGAACTTTCACCTATTAAATTACCATAAGTTAATTCATTCCTTCACGTGATTTTTTTTCTTCCGTTACTTCATTATTATATAATTTAGAGCAATTATAAATACTTTAAAATTGATTATCTAGTTAGATATTATATCATTTTTTTGCATTATTAGATTGAAAACTTCTTAGAGAAAATAACCTACTAAAGTACAAACTTGTTAAGGGTCCAGCCCATTGATGGGTGGCCCATATATTTTGGGCTTTGTTGACTTCTTCTATAAGTCTTTGGGAGCTGCTGTTTTCTACTGGGTTTTTGACGTGAAGAGTAGAAAATTTGAGAGAGGGTGTGATAGAGAGAGAAGCAGATTTTTGAGAGAGGGTTGGAGTGCAGACTTTCTGGACAGCCTTGACAAAATTTCAGTTTTCCGGAGATCCGACCGTTGGATCGTTCTGAAATTTTCACAGCTGGTTCAAAACACATTGCACTACATCTTGACCGTTCAGATCGTCAATCGGAGTTCTTGATCGTCTGTTATTGCTGCTGGCGTAACCTGCGTTTTTCTTGGTGATATTTCCCAATTTCTCTTCTCTTTTGTGATGGCTCTTATGTATGTTGATGTTGGTGGGCTGTGACATCCTTGTAGACTGATTTGGGTGTTTTTACCCTCAATTTGCATAATAAGAGAAGAAGAAGGGTGGACTCCTACAAGTCCCGTGGTTTTTATCCTTCATACCGAAGGGGTTTTCCACGTATAAATCTTGTGTGTCACTTGCGTATTTATAATTCATATTTGCTTGTGATTCAATTGATATGTGGCTGAATTGAGCTTGGTTAATATAGTGGTGAATTTCAATTGGTAAATTGGTGAAGTATATTTGGGTGATTGTCTTGAAGTCGATCCTTGTAGGTGTTGTATCCTACTTGTGTTGTTTTGTGCCTCACCCTACAAAACTATCACATTTAAAATAATCATCCATATTTTATAAACTTGCTAGAATTTAAATAATATATTTCCTTTTTTTCAAAGACAAGATGATACCAAATCTGTGGAAGACCAAAGAAATAAGGAAATTAACACGTAGAAGAACAAGTAACAACAAATTGACTTACCTTCCATGAAGAGCTTGGAGAAAGATGGAACTAGAACGGAAGAGGAATATATACGAAGTTACGAAGCTACTAGCCTATCAGGCATATGAGAAGTCGTGCTCATTGGCTTGTGGCGGGGTGTAATAATTATTCTATCTTACTGGGGTAAATAGCCCCTTTCTTATTGAATAGTTCAAATAACTAGTTGAACATACCTATTCTTTTAGAGAATAGTCTCCCCTTATTGAAAAAAGGGCCCGAAAATGAGAGGACTGTCCTTCTCATCCCCCTAAGGAAATAGAGCGCATATAGTTTTCCATCTCACAGTGGAGCCGAGCCATCTACTTCTCTAAGACATGTTCCAAGGGATCTAGATCAATATGCCTCAGTGTGAGAAGAAAATTACCCCGACCATCGACCTAATTCTTTTCCATCTATCGCTTTAACTTGGCCACTAAAGAAGGCGAAGGCTGGGCGAGAGACTAGGCCAACTTACTACTTACTGCCATGGTTTAAGCTTTAGGGGAGACAGGGCTAGGCGCTGGGTAGCGCAGCACATCTGTTTCGGGTACAGAGGCGACGAGGTCCGCTACCAAAGAATTAGGAGTTATAACATTCATAAAAGAAAGAAAAAACCAACATAGGAACTTCAACTAAGAAAGAAGAAGAATAAGAAGAATTGCTTAAGTAAGTCGCTTCTCTTTTTCGGTATACCACTCTACTCGCAAAGTGAATTAACATAAATCTTTCCGAATATCATGAATATCCTTCGCCCCAAGAAAGCTGGACAACATAGGATCAAAAGTTCAGGATGATGTGATCCAAGTCAATGACGAGGCAAAGCAGTTCCTTGACTTTGTCCATCGAGTCAGTAGCACGCTTGCAAAGGGTAGAAAGCGGACAGATGCCATCGAATCGGATGTGAACAAATTCCAGAAATCCGCTCTTAGAGTTCGAGAATCCAAACCGAGATCAACAAAAGTGTGATAAGAGCCACCCTGGTATACACAACGAAACAACAAATCTTCCTCACTTCAACGAAGCCACTTATTATAAATGTATATTTTTATATTACAATAAATTCAAGTTAGGGTTAGTGACTTTAGGACCAAGTCAATTTTGTCTGTGCGTGTTTGTGTTTGTATGTGTATGTGTGTGTGTGTTTTATATTATGTAATAACGATGTAACGTGAAATAAAAATATCACTCAAGTAGATCAAAATAACTTACGAAAATTTACTAGGTGAAGCCAAGCATTTAAGAGTCTTCTTGATCTAACTTTTAAAATTGTTGACGATATGATCAAAGAGAAGACTCTAGAGGACATCCGCAAAACATTCAACATTGAGAATGACTTCAAGCCTATGGAACAAACGGAGGTTAGAAAGGCTAATGCCTAAGCATTTGAGTGAATCTGTTGTTTTTCATATGATGGGCCAAAATTATTTGTTTATATACGATTACCCAGAATATGAAAATGTTAGCTTCACACAAATCCTTAGGTATTCTCCCTTTCTATACTCCTCCCCTTCCTCATGGATAAAGTTATTCTTAATGTTAAAGATATCGCGGAGTTCCTTTCGATTCTTTTATTTGATCTTATATGCCACAGTTTGACAAGTAAGTTAAGGTAGGATCTTTATGCACATGTAGTTAGCAAACATAATCTAATCAAAGAATTAAATAATTGAAAATGTTTTATAATGCTTCGATTTCACATCATAAATTACCGTAAGTTAATTTATTCCTTCACACGATTCCTTTTTCTTCCATTTCTACTTTATTACATAAATTAAAGTAATTAAAAATACTTTAAAATTGATTATATAATTAGTTATAATATCATGTTTTTTGCATTATTAACTTGAAAACTTCTTAGAGAAAATAACATTTTAAAGTACTAACTATCACTTTTAAATTAATCAACCATATTTTATAAACTTGCTAGAATTTAACTAATATATTTCCATTTTTTAGAGACAAGATTATACCAGCGTTGATCTATATAATAATAATGCAAATGTTGAAATTAGTGATAATATTCAGAGAAAACTATACCTTTTGAAAAAAAATGCAAGCACACTAAGATGGCTGGAAAAAAAAACATCAACATATATATATATATATATATATATATATATATATATGTATATATATGCATA
>NC_028637.1:67168663-67202980 GCF_001406875.1 Solanum pennellii | reverse complement strand
ATATATATATATATATATCATAATACAATGGGGCAAAAAGAACATATTTAGCAATAGGAACCACAGAAAACGGATGGACGTACCCAAACATGAACTTGATATATATAAATCAAAAATTTTTTAGAGACATTGTATATCAAATCAGCCCAAGACCAAGGAAACAAGGAAATTAACATGTAGAAGAACAAGTACAATAAATCGACTTACCTTCTACGAAGAGCTTAGAGAGAAGATACTCTAGAATTGAAAGAGGAAAATCTACGAAGTTACAAAGCTATCAGCCCGGGTATGAACAAAGAAAGAATAATTTTTCTCAATCAACAAAGCAACTTATTATAGACGTATTTTTATATTACAATAAATGCAAAGTTAGGGTTAGTAACTTTGGGACCAAGTCAATTTTGTGTGTGCAGGTTTGTGTTTATATGTGTGTGCGGACTCTTTATATTATGTAATAACAATGTAACGTAAGATAAAAATATCGCTCATGTAAATAAAAATAACTTATGGAAATTTACTAGGTGAAGCCAAGCATTTAAGAGTCTGCTTGATCTCACTTGTTAATCTACGGCAGATATGATTTAAGAGAAGAGTCTACAGGAGATCCACTAAACATTAAAAATCGAGAATGACTTCAAGCCTAATGAGGACAAGGAGGTTTTGAAAGGAGAACACCTAAGCATTTGAGTGAAGCTAATGTTTTTTATACGATGGGCCAAAATTATTTGTTTATATATGATTACCCAGAATATGAAGTATTATCCCTTTCTGAACTCTTCCCTTCCTAAGGGGTTAAGTTATTCTTAATATTAAAGATCTCGCGGATTTCCTTTGGATTCCTTTCTTTGATGTAGTTAGCAAACATAATCAAATCAAAGAATTAAATAAGAACAAATATTTTATAATGAGTGGACTTTCACCTAATAAATAACCGTAAGTTAATTCATTCCTTCACGTGATTTTTTTTCTTCCATTAATTTTTTATTATATAATTTAAATCAATTATAAATATTTTAAAAGGTTATCTAATTAGTTATTGTATCATTTGTTGCTTAATTAACTTGAAAACTTCTTAGAGAAAATAACCTTTTAAAGTAGAAACTATCACTTTTCAAAGAATCTATATTTTATAGACTTGCTAGAATTTAAGTAATATATTTTCTTTTTTTCAAAGACAATATGATATTAACGTTGATCTATATAATAATAATGTAAATGTTGAAATTAGTGATGAATTATTCAGAGAAAACTAACCCTTTAGAAAAAATGCAAGCACGCTAGGATTGCTTGAAAAAAAACAGAACAAATATAGATAATTATCACATTACAAAGGGGCAGAAGGAACATACTTAGCAAGAGGAACAACAGAAGACGGATGGACAGATCTAAACACGTACTTGATAAATATAAATCAAAATCTTTTTAGAAGCATTGTATATTAATTAAGCGAAAGACCAACGAAACAAGGAAATTAACGCATAGAAGAACAAGTAACAACAAATCGACTTACCTTCTACGAAGAGGTTGGATAGAAGATAGACCTAGAATGGAAGAGAATAATCTACGAAGTTACAAAGCTATCAGCCCAGATATACACAAAGAAACAACAAATGTTCCTCGGTTCAACAAAGCAACTTAGTGTAAATGTATATTTTTATATTACAGTAAATACAATGTTAGGGTTAGTAACTTTGGGACCAAGTCAATTTTTTTATCTAAATAAAAGAATTTTATTTTATTGTTCAAGAGAAATATTTCTCTTCTCACTTGTTAACCTCTTAAAGGTACAATTAAAGTGGATTCATGTACTCATTAATTTCCATTTAAAAATTAGTACTCAAATTCAATGCTAATCAGTATTATAAAATGGACATGCCATGCACAATCAGCGAAGAAACTATTCATAGTAAAATTTCCATTCCAGATTTGTCTTTCTACCATTCACATCATCAAAATATCAATCATCATTAAATATATATATATATATAAAATAAAATAAATTACAGTATATGATGTCAACTAAACTAAAGTAAATAAATTTGACCTGTTTACATAAATGAATGCAACAAAAAGGTACTGAAACAATTTTTTTTTTTAAAAAAAAGAAGATGGATCTAGGTACTTAAACAAAAATCGAAGAAAATGATAATTTTGAATCTTTAATACAACACAAGTATTTTTCGTTGATTCACCTTTTAGAAAAGAAAAAAGTGAGAACAAACTATTCAATAAAAGTAATAATAATAATTGAGATTTAGAAAGTCTTTTTATAAAAGAAATGGACCTTTAATGTAAGAAAGTTCCCGATTCTGGATAGTGCAACACCAATATCAAGTCCTTTAGAGGCTCAAATTGAAATCTTCAAAGAAAAATCTTACTGAATAAAATTATTTTTATTTAGATCGGAATCCTCAACGGAAAACCTTACTGAAAAAAATTATTTTTGTTCAGATCAGAACTATCAGACGTCAAACTCGATGATTGTCTAGTGATGGTAATTGTCGATTTTGGGTTTTCAGTAGCTAAGAAAATAAACTATTGAGCGTTGTACAAGGAGATCAAAATGATAGTGTTGCGGCTGATTTTATAGCACTATGCTCCTAGGTTTTATAGAAAGAAAATGGTTCTGGCGGCTAACTTTCTCTTCTTTTTTTTGATAGGATTGATTTTTTTCCTGTCTTAATTTATAGCCTAGATTTTTCAATCATTTTTATGATTTGTTTTCAAAAATAGTTCCTTTGTCCATTTTTAGTTGTCATGATTTTATTTTTTTAGTCAAAATAGTATAAGTGCACGCGCGATGCACATTTATTTAACTTAAAATTTTATTAAAAAAATAACTCATTTAAAGAAGATAATGATAAAAGATTAATATGATTTCTTTTTTGAAATGGTTTTAGTACAAACAATATTTATATTCTACGATCTTTATTGAAAAATTATTAATAATTTTCTTTTATGTATTTTTATGATGTTACTTAGTTTTAAGTGAATTCATTGTTCTTTCATTATTTAAATTTAACAAATATAATTTCAATTACTATGTGAAACAAAATCTCGTCCAAATTAGGGAGTGCATGTAGCATATTGGCTTTTATAATTAAAATTTAATAACTTTTTAGCATAACTATTATAATTTATATCAACGAAGGATGAAGAATGAGGAAAATGTATTTTTTAAAAAAAAAATTAAAAAAATTAAAAATTGATATCAATAATTACCGAAGGTATGACGACATTTCATTTTCAAATTATCTCAGCTCTTTCATCTTCTTTGTCAATAGTCATATTGATTTTACTCATCATCGTCATAATTATACTAATTTTATTCTTTCAAAATGAAGCACCTATTGAATCGTTAAAAAAATAGAAAAACAATATAAAAATAAGAAACGCCAATCAAATTTAAATGGTAGTTGAGTTTAGTATGTATATTCATCTAATAATCTGATAAATCACTTAAAAAAGATTATTTTAATTTATCATAAAAATGAACAGAAAGGCTAAATTATGAAGTAAAAAAAGGAAATATTACATGTCATGCAAAGTACTAAATCGATGAATGAATTATCATACCAATTATTTATGTGCCAAAAGTATTAAAAGGTGGCATACATGGTCCATTGCCATAAAATTCTTCAGAATTTCTCCATTTCTTTATCATTAGTTTCTTCTTCTTCATCCTTTCACCGAAGAGGATGGTGGTCCTTCGCCTTCAACCATAGTAAAATAATCTCACATAAAATAATTAATAAAGAGGGCATACAATTAATAAAGAAGACACACATACATACAATAATATACTTTCACTCATTTTTCTTTTATGATATCAAGTGCAATTAACTTTTTTATTGAATGTAACTTTTGTTACACATTTTTGAATTTATATTTTGAAGAGTTGGTTTAAGAAGATGTGGATGATAATGCAGTTAAGAGTAATATGTTTTCACAGATTTGGCTTATGAAGTCTAGCTATTTTTAGGAACGGAAAAGGGTCTAAAATACCCTCAAAGTATTGATAATGATACAAAATTATCTTCCATCCACCTATTGGCTCCAAAACACCCTTCCTACCCACCTATTGTGTCAAATATACATCCACCTTTTTGTTCAAAATTGACCACTTATTTAATGGTTTTTATATTTAAACTATTTAAATATTTTTAAAAATACATGGCGCTCAATTATTTGTTATAATTTAACTTATTAGTATAATTTATAAATCAATCCACTACCCACCCATTACTAATTAAATACCTCTAAAATAATAAACCCGTCACATTATTAATGCAAGCTACTGCCAATTGAGTGTTTTTACAAATTTGAGGCGAAAATATATACAGAAGTAAATTATCATACATTCAAGTGGTTAAATAAAAATCACCGGTAAACTTAAAAGTTTGACTATGTTCATCTTAATTATTCTTACGGCTCAATTATGTGATGGTACTTCATAGGTAACTCTTTTTGAAAATAATATATTAAAGGTTTTAAAACAAATCATAAATATTTATAAAATTATATTTAAAAAAAGTGCATGAATTAATTCCGGATGTATTACTTCTTTACCTTTAATCATAAATTTCTAATTCAATTTTGGAAGAAAGTGTCCTCCTAAATAAGCGGCTCAACCTAAATTTAATTGGGGCTTCGATTCAAACTCGAATAATTTTGGATGTCAATTTTAGGAATATATAATTTCATCGTGTTTTAGTAGTGTTTATGACGATTTTGATATTATAATTGGATTATTAATTGGGTGAGGTTTAGTTAGTAATGAGTTGATAGTGGGTTGATTTATAAATTATATTAATAAATTAAAATTATAATCAATAGTTGAACGCCAAGTATTTTAAAAAAATTTAAAGAGTTAAATTTTAAAACAATTAAAAAAGTGGTCAATTTTGAACACAAAGGTGGATGACAAGGGTATTTTGGAGCCAATAGGTGGATGAAAAGGGCATTTTGGAGCCATTAGGTGAATGAAGGGTAATTGTGTACCATTTTCAATACTTTAAGGGTATTTCAGGCTATTTTCCGTTTTAGGAATAATGTTCGTTATTAATTGAAATATAAATTTTGAATGAATTATTTAATGTTTATTCAATAACGTGGTTTCTTCTTCCTCTTGTTTTTTATTTTTTTAATTGTTATGACTGAAAGCTTTTTTTACATATTACTTAATATAAGGCATGTGATAGAGATGAAAATTCAAATTTTAAAATTTTAAAATGGAACAAAATTATCTCATTTTCACAAATATAGATCCACTGTTTTTAACTAATGTCACGATCCCAAAATGGGCGTGATGACACTCGGTTTTTCCCACCAAGACAAGTCAGCCTAACCCAATAATTTCGATAAAATACAGAAATAAAATCAAAGTCTGATAACGATTACTAATACGGAAACGATTCAACTTAATTCAATTCCAAAAACCTGGTACTCACGTGCACAAGCCTCAAATGTAAATACTAGAATTGAAATAAAAATACGAGTCTAACATGAAGTTGTCTTTCAAGTAAAAACAAAGTTATAAACTATAGTAGGAAAGTTTGCTTAGATGACAAGCAGCTACCTCCCAATCCTCCACAAGATGCCTTGGAAACGAAGAGAATGGAAGGTATCACGAAAATCTGGGCTCGTAACCTAGAAAAATTTGTAGAAGCAAGGGGTGAGTACAAACCAGGCAGAACCACAAGCAAACTTCTAAACACAAGTTAAGGGAACAAAATACGGGTACTCCTTGCACCCTATCTGAACCTCCACACTACAAACAACTCACAGTTTACCAAACACACAACTCAATAGTCACACCCTAGTAATTCACATATTCTCAATAACAACTCAATATTCATCAGTCAAAATATTCAAGAGAGAAACACTAACAAGATCAACAAAACACATATTCAAGTTCATCAAATAAAAATGTGCAATGCCATGAGATGCAATGTCAAGTATAGTGATGAATGTCTTCCCTAACAATACACACCCGCTATCTCTCAGTCTGGGACCCTTGGGGGACATATCTGTCAATGCATCTGTCGCCGCGCACAACACGACTCTCGATAATAGTAACCGTCACAGCGTGCAATACGTCCCTCGAAATATAATATCCATCACGGCGAACGATACGACCCTCGAAATGGTACTTCCTCTTATCACATAACTCTTATTACAACAATGTCTCATATGCAAAATGACATGCTCAAAATGATGAGATAACCATTTTGATATCAAAACACAATTTACAACAAGCAATACAACACCAACAGTTAAACAACAAGTCTCCAAATCATTCTCAACACCACACAAGGAAATACCAGAATTTCATACGCTTAACAAGAGTTTAGAAATCCACTTGCCTTAACCAATCGAATAATCACTCCGGGGCTTGAGACTTCAGCTTCCGTTGAGCTTCCGAACCAATGGAATGTATTCAAGTATATATTCGTAATAAGGTTTCAGAACTTACAACACCCACATTATTATGTTTTTTAATTTTGACCTTTAAATTCACCCAATTTTATGACCATGTTCATAATTCTTCATGCCAACTCACATTTCAACTATCATATTTTCCAAATAATATAACCTTTATAGTTTTCATGTAATATAATATACCAACATTAAATTTCCTTGACTCTCTATTTAACAAAAATTTGTATCATCTCTTTAAGTCATAAAATAAAAATAAAAAAACAATTTAAAAATAAAGCTACACTACATGTAGCTCTCACGCTAAAACGGAAAGATAATGAACACACTGCTCCAGCCATGCATTGAATTCTTATTATGCATATTTTTACTAATGCAATACTATTTAATGCTTTCCAATTATATCATCATCATTATGTCATTATTGGCTATCAATTACTTGGCCAATTATCATGCCAATTCTCCACTAAAAATTGATCCAAAAGAGACAAACAATGCTAATCAAATCTAAAAAATAATAATAATCTAATATTCCATTCATTCTTTCACAACTCAAATATTTCAACGTCTTTCAAAACCACATTATAATACTAATATAATTTTTATCATCACTTTATGAAAAGAATAAATTATGATTTCCCTTAATTCAACCAAATCCACTTTAACATGTCAACTTTAAAAATTCATTCAATCTCATTTAATAAAAATCAGTAACATTGCATATATACAACAATAAGATAAAGCAGGCATAAATCGAAAAGATTCGCTTACCTTTATGTAGAATCTCCGTTGCCAAGGTTGCACGAATCGTGTTTTAGGGTAGTTTTCTTTTCCTCTTATTTCTTTAAATAATAATTATAGTAAAAGTACTAAATTTCACCAATTTATATTTTTATATATGAGGGACAACTAGTATAAGATCTTAAATAAATTATCACTTTAACCCACTAACTATCTATTAATTAATCAAGTTAAACAAATAATTCAAATTTCCAAAAATGACCTTCCGGGTTATTACATTATCCACCACTAAAAATCATGTTCGTCCTCGAACATAAGATTAAAGAAAGTACATGGAGCTTAAAAAAGCTATGGATATCTAGCACGCATGTCAGACTCTGTCTCCCAAGTTGCCTCCCCCGCAGATCGGTGCTTCTATTGAACTTTCACTGAAGCAATCTCCTTGGTCGTAAGCTTTCGAACCTACCTATCCAAAATATCTATAGGCTCCTCCTCAAATGTAAAGTCTGGACCCAACTTCACGGAGTCAAGTGAAAGCACATGAGATTCATCCGGAATATACTAGTGAAGCATAGAGACATGGAAAACAGGATGAACTGCGGACAAACTAGGTGGCAAGGCCAACATATAGGCCACCTCTCCCCCTCGGATCAAAATCTCATAAGGTATACTGAACCTAGGGCTAATCTTGCCCTTCTTTCCAAACCTCATCACACCCTTCATGGGTGATACTTAGAGCCAAACATGATCACCCTCCATACACACTAAGGCTCTAACTCTCCGGTCAGCATAACTCTGTTGTCGACTCTGGGCTGTCAACAGTATATAGTGAATCATACGGACTTGCTCCATAGCATCTCTAAGCAATTATGTATCCAAAGAGTATATCTCCGCCGAATCAAACCAACCAATCGGAGATCTACACCGTCTACCATACAATACCTCAAATGGGGACATTGGGATACTAGAGTGATAATGTTTATTATAGGCGAACTCCGCTAAGGGTACATGTCGATCCCATCTAGCACCAAAATGGATCACACACGTTAGAAGCATATCTTCCAATACCTTAATGGTCCGCTCAGATTGACCATCTGTCTGAGGGTGAAATGCCGTACTCATATCTAACTGAGTACCCAGACCATGTTGTAATGCCTTCCAGAAGTGAGAAGTAAATCGTGAACCTGGATCTGATATGATAGAAACAGGAACTCCATGTAGTCGCACAATCGGACTGATATATAGCTCGGCTAACTTTTCTGCCGTATACTTCACCCGAACCGGAATGAAGTAGGCAGACTTGTTCAGCCAATCAACGACAACCCAAATAGAGTCATAACCACCCAGTGTGGTAGGCAAACCCACAACAAAGTCCATAGTAATCCGCTCTCACTTCAAAGTAGGAATAGGCATCAGCTGAGATACAGCCCCGGGCCGCTGGTGCTCACACTTGACCCGCTGGCAAGTCAAACACCTCGAAACAAAGTCTATAATATCTCTCTTTATCCCACACCACCAGTAAAGCTAACTCAGATCAAGATACATCTTCGCCGCTCCCGGATGGATGGAATACCTAGAACAATGGGCCTTTTCAAGAATCAATCTAATCAAATCGCGTGTCTTGGGCACACAAATCCTGCCTCTGATCCTCAAGACACCATCAGAATCAAGGACAGCCTCCTTAGCTTCCCCTCTCATTACTTTGTCTCGGATGAGACATAACTTTTCATCATTGAACTCGTGTGCACGGAGCTGCTCGACTAAAGATGACCGAGCCTCAATAAAAGCAATCATCCCATCACTCTCTTCTAAAATATGCAATCGGACAACACTGTTAGCTAACATCTGAACATCTCTAGCCAATGGTATCTCCTCAATACTAAGAGATGCAAGACTCCCCATGCTAGGAGTATTCCTACTCAAAGCATCAGCCATAACATTGGCCTTCCTTGGATGATACAAAATGGTCACATCATAGTCCTTCAGCAACTCAAGCCATCTCCGCTGCCTCAAGTTCAAATTCCTCTGACTAAAGATATACTGAAGACTCTGATGATTAGTGAATATCTCACAATGCACTCAATACAAATAATGACGCCATAACTTAAGTACAAATACCACAACCGCCAACTCCAAATCAGGGGTTGGGAAGTTCTTCTCATGG
Organism: Solanum pennellii; assembly: GCF_001406875.1. NCBI lineage: Eukaryota > Viridiplantae > Streptophyta > Magnoliopsida > Solanales > Solanaceae > Solanum > Solanum pennellii. The sequence goes on along the minus strand of NC_028637.1, from coordinate 67,193,637 downwards.
GACTTCAATTGCCTAGAAGCATAAGCAATCACTTTCCCCTTCTGCATCAACACACCACCCTATCCAACTCCTGAAGCATCACAATACACTGTAAAGTCTACACCCTCCTCAAGTAGAGTCAACAAAGGAGCTTAAGTCAACAAAGTCTTGTGTTTTTTAAAGCACTTCTCGCACTCATCAGACCACTAAAAACGCACATCATGTCGAGTCAATATAGTTAATGGGGCGGAAATATTAGACAAACTCTGAACAAATCATCGATAATAGCCTACCAATCCCACAAAACTCCGAATCTTACTAGATGAAGTAGGTCGTGTCCAGCCTCTAACTGCCTCAATCTTGGACGGATCTACTCTAATACCCTCGTTGGACACCACGTGTCCCAAGAATGCCACAGAAGTAAGCCAGAACTCACACTTTGAGAACTTGGCATACAACTTATCTTCTCTCAACCTCTAAAGTACAATCTTCATGTGTCGGACATGGTCCTCCTTAGTCTTGGAGTAAACCAAGATGTCAACGATGAAAACAATCACAAAAGAATCATGGTATGGTCGAAACACCTCATTCATCAACTCCATGAATGCTTCAGGGGTATTAGTCAATCCGAAGGACATCACTAGGAACTCATAATGCCCATACTGGGTCCGAAAAGCTGTCTTAGGGATATCTGATGCTCTAATCTTCAACTGATGATACCAAGACCTCAAATCAATCTTAGAGAACAATGATCCTCCCTGTAACTGATCAAATAAGTCATCAATATGCGGAAGAGGATACTTATTCTTCACTGTTACCTTGTTCAACTGTCTGTAAATCAATATACATCCTCATAGTCCAATCCATCTTCTTCACAAACAATACAAATGCACCACAAGGTGATACACTAGGGCGAATAAAACCTTTACTCAATAAATCCTACAACTGATCCTTCAATTCTTACAGCTTTGTTGGGGCCATACAATATGGAGGGATAGAAATAGGCTTAGTTCCCGGCTCCAAATCAATAGCAAAATCGATATCCCTATCGGGAGGAACACGTGGAAGATCAGAAGGAAATACATCGACAAACTTCTGAACCACGAGAAAGGAGTCCATGGGAGGTGGTTCAACGCTAGTATCCCAAATAAAAGCTAAGTAAGAAAAACACCCCCTCTCCACCAATCTCTGAGCACATATAAAAGAGATGACCTTGCTAGGATGAGAACCACTAACACTCTTTCACTCAACCCTCGGAACACCAGGCATTGCTAAAGTCATAGTCTTAACATTATAAACAAGGACAACATGATAAGGAGAAAGCCAATCCATACCTAAGATAACATCAAAGTCTACCATCCCCAGAATGATTAAGTCTACCCAAGTGTCACACCTAACCAAAGAAACAAGACAGGATCGATACACTTGATCCACCACTAAGGGCTTACCCACGGGTGTAGAAACACGAATAGGTACAGTCATGCTATCACATATCATATCAAATTTAGCAGAAAAATGCATAGACACATAAGAGAATGTAGAACCTGGATCAAACAACACAGACGCATGTCGATGGCAAACTGGGATGATACCTGTAATAACAATATCAGAGGTCTCTGCCTCAGGTCTCCCCGGGAAAGCATAACACTGGCCTCTTAGTCCACTTCCAGCCTGGGTGGTACCTATACCCCACTCTACTGAGTTGCAACACCACTACTAAAAAATTTATCACCTTTACCTGAGTGAACTCTGCCTCGACCTCTACCCTGTGGTGTTGGTGGTCTAGGCCCACCACGACCCCTTTGAGATGTACACTGCCGCATTAGGTGATTGGGATCTCCACAAGTAAAACAAAATCTATGACCTGGGAACTGCTGTGTGGACCCTAAAACCCACTATAATTGCCTCGCCTTGTAGGTCTTTGCTGTGAAACGTACGAGCCCTGACCTCGGCTATAAGAACCCCTAGATGTCTGGCCACCCTCAAATGTTGGCATAGATGCATGAACAGGTCCCCGCAGTTGAAAAGAACCACTCACTCCCTGTGATCCCCTGCCTCCAGATGAGGCACCATGAAACTGACCTGATAAACGGGCCCTTTCAAGGTCCCCAAACTCCTCTCTCTCTCCATTAATTCCGCCTCTTTGTCGGCGCTCACAATGGACTGGAAAGAAGCTCCCTAGATGCACGAAACACAGCTGACCTGATAGAGAAAGTCAATCCCCTCACAAATCTTCGTATCCTCTATGTCTCATTTGGTATAATGGACAATGCATGCCTAAACAACTGGCAAAAAAGCGCCTCATACTCTGTAATCGATAAACCATTCTGTCTCATACTCTCAAACCTCAAGCGACTCTACTCTCTCACGCTCCAAGGGATAAAACGATCTTGGAATGCACTAGCAAACTGCTCCCAAGTCACTGGACGAGATCCAACTGGAAAAACCCCCGAATAAGTCCTCCATTAGTCTCTCGCTGGCCCACGAAGCTGGAGTGTAGCATATCAAACCCCATGTGTCTCATCTAATCCAACCACCTCTAGTAACTCTCGGTAGGTAGTTCGAAACTCATGAGCACCCTCGCTCATCCACCCTGAAACTGAGGTGGGTCCATCTTTCGAAATCTCTCATACCTACGCTGCTCATCCTCTGTCAAAACAACCACCGGTGCAACTTGACCCCCAACTGCTGGTGCAACATCATTCTGAACCGCGGGATCCACTGGTAGTTGCCCCGCCAAATCCTAAAGAATTGGAGCTTGCTGCTTCTCTTGGGTATGAGCCCCTTCTCTAGTACAGAGTCATGTGGTGTGGCGGTTGCACCATAACCCTGAGAAAATCCCTCTAGCACACTTAACACCCTCAATAATGTATCCTGAAACAAAGGTGTGACTACAGGCTCTAGAGGAACCTGATCCTCTGTGCCATCAATCTGAGGTTCTGGAGAGACCTCTCTAGCACGACCTCTCACTGGTGCTGCTCTACGACCACGACCTATGTCTACTGTCGCACCACTAGCACGACCTCTAGCTCGAGATCTACCCCTACTCCTAGCTGGGGCCTCAACAAATGCCTCGGGAAGTGCCTCCACTCTACCACCAGTAACATTAGTTCTAGTCCTCGTCATCTGTCAAAAGAGTATACAACAACTCATTACGAAAGATGGTAACTACGCACGATGAGAAAGAATGAACAAAAGGAAGTTCCCTAGTAATCTTTATAGCCTCTCAGAGATGAGTACAGACGTCTTCGTACTGATCCTTGAGACTTTACGTAGACTTGGCTTGTATACACGTGAGACCCATGAACCTGGGCTCTGATACCATTTTTTCACGACCCAAAAATGGGCGTGATGGAATTCATCTTATCCCACTAAGACAAGCCAGCCTAACCCAATAATTTTGATAAAATGCAGAAATAAAACCAAAGTCTAATAACGATTACTAATTCAAAAACAATTCAACATAATTCAATTCCCAAAACCTAGTAGTCACGTGCACAAGCCTCTAAAGTAAATACTAGAATTGAAATAAAAATACGAGTCTAAAATGAAGTTGTCTTTCAAGTAAAAACAAAGTCATAAACTAGAGTAGGAAAGTCCGCTGAGATGACAAGCAGCTACCTCCAAATCCTCCACAAGATGCCTCGGAAACAAAGAGAACGGAAGGTATCACAAAAATCCAGGCTCGTAGCCTACAATATTTTGTAGAAGCAAGGGGTAAGTACCAAACCACGCGGTACCCAACAAGCAAACCTCTAAACACAAGTAAAGAAAACCAAATACGGGTAATCCTTACACCCTATATGAACCTCCACACTACAAACAACTCAGAGTTTACCAAACACACAACTCAATAACCACACCCTATTAGTTTATATATTCTCAACAACAATTCAATATTCAACAGTAACAATTTTAACAGAGAAACACTAATAAGATCAGCAAAACACGTATTCTAGTTCATCAAAAAAAAAGTACAATGCCATGAGATGCAATGTCAAGTATAGTAATGCATGTCTTCCTTAACGATACACACCCGCTGTCTCTCAGTCTGGGACCCATGGAGGACATATCTGTCCATGCATCTGTCGTGGCGCACGATACGACTCTCAATAATAGTAACCATCGCGGCGCGCAATACATCCCTCAAAATATAATATCCATCGCGGTGCGTGATCCGACCCTCGAAATGGTACAACCTCTTATCAGATAACTCTTATTACAACAATGTCTCAGATGCAAAATGACATGCTCAAAATGATGAGATAACCATTTTGATATCAAAACACAATTTACAACAAGGAATACAACACCAACAATTAAGCAACAAGTCTCCAAATCATTCTCAACACCACACAAGAAAATACACGAAATTTATACGCTTAACAAGAGATTAGAAATCCACTTGCCTTAGCCAATCGAATAATCACTCCGGAGCTTGAGCCTTCCCCTTCCGTTGAGCTTCCGAACCAATGGAATCTATTCAAGTATATATTCGTAATAAGGTTTCAGAACTAACAACAACCACATTATGATATTTTTTTAATTTTGACCTTTAAATTCACCCAATTTTATGACCAATTTCATGTCTTGATGCCAACTCACATTTCAACCATCATATTTTCCAAATGATACAACCTTAATAGTTTTCATATAATATAATATACCAATATTTAATTTCCTTGACTCACTATATAACAAAAATTTGTATCATCTCTTTAAGTCATAAAAGAAATAAAAAAAAAATTAAAAATAAAGCTAAACTACATGTAGCTCTCACACTAAAACGGAAAGATAATGAACACACTGCTCCAGCCATGCATTGAATTCTTATTGTGCATATTTTACTAATACAATATTATTTAATGCTTTCCAATTATATCATCATCATGTCATTTTTGGCTATTACTTGGCCAATTATAATGCCAATTCTCCACTAAAAATTGATCCAAAAGAGACAAACAATGATAATCAAATCTGAAAAAAATAATAATCTAATATTCTATTCATTCTTTCACAACTCAAATATTTCAACCTCTTTCAAACCCACATTATAATAATAATATAATTTTTATTATCACTTTATGAAAGGAATAAATTATGATTTCCCTTAATTCAACCAAATCCACATTAACATGTCAACTTTAAAAATTCATTCAATCTCATTTCTTACAAATCAGTAACATTGCATATATACGACAATAAGATAAAGCAGGCATAAATCGAAAAGATTCGCTTACCTTTAGGTAGAATCTCAGTTGCCAAGGTTGCACGAATCGTGTTTTAGGGTAGTTTTCTTTTCCTCTTATTTCTTAAAATAATAATTATAGTAAAAGTACTAAATTTCACCAATTTATATTTTTATATATGAGCAACAACTAGTATAAGATCTTAAATAAATTATCATTTTAACCCACTAACTATCTATTAATTAATCAAGTTAAACAAATAATTCAAATTTCCAAAAATGACCTTCCGGGTCATTACATTATCCACCACTAAAAATCATGTTCGTCCTCGAACATAAGACTAAAGAAAGTACATGGAGCTTCAAAAAGTTGTGGATATCTAGCACGCATGTCAGACTTTGTCTCCCAAGTTGCCTCCCCCGCAGATCGGTGCTTTTATTTCACTTTCACTGAAGCAATCTCCTTGGTCCTAAGCTTTCGAACCTGCCTATCCAAAATAGCTATAGGCTCCTCCTCAAATGTAAAGTCTAGACCCAACTTCAAGGAGTCAAGTGAAAGCACATGATATTCATATGGAATATACTTCCGAAGCATAGAGACATGGAAAATAAGATGAACTGCAGACAAACTTGGTGGCAATGCCAAAATATAGGCCACCTCTCCCACTCGGCTCAAAATCTAAAAAGGTGTAATGAACCTAGGGCTAAGCTTGCCCTTCTTTCCAAACCTCATCACACCCTTCATGGGTGATACTCAGAGCCAAACATGATCACCCTCCATAAACACTAAGGCTCTAACTCTCCGGTCTGCATAACTCTGCTGTTAACTCTGGGCTGTCAACAGTCTATATTGAATCATACGGACTTGATCCATAGCATCTCTAAGCAAGTCTGTGCTAAGAGTCCATCTCCGTCGAATCAAACCAACCAATCGGAGATCTACACCGTCTACCATACAATGCCTCAAATGGGGCCATTCGGATACTAGAGTGATAACTGTTATTATAGGAGAACTCCGGTAAAGGTAAATGTCGATCCCATCTAGCACCAAAATCAATCACACACGCTAGAAGCATATCTTCCAATACCTTCTGTCTGAGGGTGAAATGTCGTTCTCATGTCTAACTGAGTACCCAGACCATGTTGTAATGCCTTCCAGAAGTGAGAAGTAAATAGTGAACCTCGATCTGATATGATAGAAACAGGAACTCCATGTAGTCGCAAAATCGGACTAATATATAGCTCGATTAACTTTTCTGGCGTATACTTCACCCAAACCGGAATGAAGTAGGCAGACTTGGTCAGCCTATCAACGACACTGTGGTAGGAAAACCCACAACAAAGTACATAGTAATCCGCTCTCACTTCAATGTAGGAATAGGCATCCGATGAGATACACCCCCGGGCCGCTGGTGCTCACACTTGACCTGCTGGCAAGTCAAACACCTCGAAACAAAGTCTATAACATCTCTCTTTATCCCACACCAAGAATAATTATGGTGCTGACATGTGGCATTTTTTCCTCTGTTATTATATATAGATAGACAACAAGAATTTTGACTAATAGTTTACCATATATTTTTAATCATATTGGTATACAAAAGATTACTATTTATAGTATTTTCCATATTGATTTTGAAAATATTTTTTTTTAATACATCAAATTAATGTAATCTAATTTAACTTTGAAAATTAGTTAAATTGACTTTTAAAAAGTGTAACATGACTACTAAAAATGGTTGGAGAGAGTAATTAACAATAAAATACTTCGGTAGAATATAATAAGGTAAAACCTAGTATCCCTTGTACTTATCTATGAGCATTTAGTTTAATTTTTAATAAAACACCAATAGCACCGTCTAGTAATATAAATTGGCAAAAATAAAATACTATCTCTCTATCAAATATAGGAAAATTCAAAATATATATTTTTGTGATTTTTTCTTCTTCCAAATCAAAAAATAAAAGTTTTATCTAAAAAAATGATTATTTTTATCTAAAAATACAATTATTATTAAAATAAAGGTTTAAATTTTAAAAATAAATATTTTATCAAGAAATGAATTGGAACTCATAGAAGGTCCAAAATCGCATGTCTAATAATTGGGGAAGGTGAAATTTAAAATAATAGACATATTAATAGGAACGGGAGTAAACTTTTCAATGTTTATGGGCTTAGTTATGAGAATACTTTACAATAGCTAGTACGTGTTCCTACAGTAGCTACTTGTTCCTACTTGATTTCCTTTGTACTAGCTACTTGTTCCTACTTGATTGAAGCATAATTGTAAATAGTGTCGTATAAAATCTTGTATTATTTATAAACCTTCGAATAACACACCAATTACAAATCAATGTCACCTAAGGAATTATATGCTCTAATTCCTATCTACCCCAAGACCAAAACCCCAGGTTTTAAGTCTTCAAGTTCTTCAACTTGTCGAACAATACCTTCACTTAAACCTCTTATTGTAAGCAAAAAACTCTTGTTAACATATTACAATATTTCTTTCAACTCCCAGCACTTTCAAGAATCAAAACTCTCACAAATTCTTGATCGTGTTTTGATATAACTGTCAATGTAAGCGCAAATTTCTTTAAAGAAACTATTGTTGTATTTAAAGACCACGCCTCCTTATTCGTCATTGAACTTGTCTTCACCTCAAAGCCTTTTTGTACTGGACTTGGACTTCCTCTTTACTAGGAAAGAAACCTGACACGTGAATTCCTTAATCAAGTAGGAAATAGGTTACATGAATTCGTTAATCAAGTAGGAATTAAGTTTTCTTTTAAGTCTTCCAGTTACATTTGAATTTAACACTATGTTTGGATCACTGTTATACATTATATTGTAGTGTATCGTTACTATACCTACAATTTTTGTTTTGATTATTACTTAAAATTTATTGTACTATATTGTTAAATTTCGTTGTTACTTAACAATGAAAAGCCCTATTTTATGGAACAATCAATTTGGTGTGTTCCCGTTGTTACTTAATTTTTTTCCAATTATATCTTTACATAATATTTCAAAAATACTATTTTACCCTTTACCATACATATTTAACTCAATCAAACCTCCTACCCTAGAATAACTAAGGATATTTTAGTTAATTTATAAATTACAATACAGTACGATACAATCAAACCAAACAACTAAAATGTTATTAAACAACAACAAGCAATAGAGTCTAGCCAAACATTGTATCTGTCATACAATACATTATTAAACAATGGGTAACAATGATCCAAAAAAAGTGTAACTTAACCACGTCTCTACAACCTATTCTATGCCACTTAATACTTTGACATTCTTTCAAAAAAAATTATTTTGGCATCTGTGCTTCTTTCACACGTTTAAAGCTATATGTGTTAAGGGTGGTGGAAATTTTATAACAAGACTAGTTTTATATTGAACATCTAGAACTAAGTTTTGTTGCAAATCTAGCTTACATTACATCAACATCTTGATTAGCTAAAAATGGAGTTATGAATAAGTTTGGCAATTACTCTACTGGTAAATGACAATTAATCCTACACAATTTATTTTAATATATATAATACCTCTCTCCTTAAGCTTACTTTAATTTGCACCATGGTGTCATAGAAGGATAATAACATGCAGAATTTAGCTTACCGGGGCAACCAGATAATATCGTTTCTTAGTAGTATCTGTCAAATCTGCGTACCCAATTTTAAGAGAAATGATCAGACTACTCTAATTAACAACTAGCTAACAGAAGAGTTTGTTGGGTCTTAAAATGTGTGAATGGAAAATGAAGAGTTGTGATTTTGGTCGCGACTTTTATGAGAAGTTATGACTTTTATGAAAAGTTGTGACTTTTAAGAAAGGTGATGACCTTTCAGAAAGATTGTTACTTTTCCAAAGGTTTGTGACCTATCCAGTAAGGCACAATGAGACACTTTTCGCACTATCCTTTTGTCCTCTCTTTTTGAAATAGAATTTCTTGACTTCTTCTACTAGTGTTCTAAGTGTACTTTTCTCCCGTTGAGTGGCTCACTGACACCAACATTTTTGGTATCAATACACTGATGATTGATATCGTTCTATCCTGGGAGGACATACTACAAATTAAACCTCGAATGCTAGAGGGGAATAATTTTCCTTAAGGGGACACTGTCCATTTAGTAGGCTTGATCTTCTTTCTGTTTTTTCAGATTCTGGTATGTGTTATATATTTTAGATTTGTGAACTAGTTTTTGTTCTTCAGTTCTTCACTGATTCATTTACTTTGATAGCTTCGTGTTTCTGCAAAGTTTGTTGGAATCAGTAAGATTCTTTAAAGACAGACTGATAAAAATTCTTCTTTAAGAAAAAAAATTCGTATATTTTTTCAAACTCGTTTCTAAATCTAGTTTAAATTTTGTAGTTGTGGAATGTTATTTGACTTTGTTGTGTGTCTTCAAATTTTTATTTTAAGTATCTTAGAAATACAAGATGAACGACAGGGTTCAGTTGGCAATGCCTAAAATTCATATTTATGAGTACTGAATTTGTATATATATCTATATTTTAGAAGTGACACTTGAGGGTGTACGAACACTTCTATATGCAGTTGTACTAAAAGTAGCAAAAATTGTACAATAAACTTGGGTTTATTTCGAATTCAATGTCACGTGTATGCAATGCCCTCCAATTTGCCTTTTTTAAACAGACACGTAATATTATCTTACCTTTATCGGAGGCAGCTGAATTTCACTTACAGTCCCCAAATTTCTTTAGGCTTCTCTTTCTTATACTTCTCTCTCTTTTCTCTTCACTTACAGTTCACAAATTTCTTTAAGGGCTTTTATTCCTTATACTTCTCTGTCTTTTCTCTGCAAAATTGATGCATTTCTTCCTTCAAATTAGTATAGAAGAAGCTTGGTCGAAAAGTTGTTCACATTTTCCTCTTTTTTGTCTGTTAATTTTTCTAAAAAAATTGAACAAATCACAGTTCCAGTCGCTAGGATGTCCAACAGAGCCTCTCTCTCACCCTAAGTTGGAAACTGAGTGCCAAGAAATTGTTCAAACTTCCCAACTTTTCTGGAACAAGCTTCAACAATTCTCTGCATCACTGCTTATCATTTTCAAGTTAGTCTAATTTTCGTTCTCTTTCTTTCTATTTTACGACTTCAAAAAGTATTTGGAACAGTTTACATGTTACAGTCATCACGAAGAGGAATCTTTTTTGAGGTATAAAATAATAGGGTAAGTAGAAAGTTGGTTTTTTTTTTATAGTAGATGGTACTCTATTTTAGATTTTGATAGATTTTCTAGCAAGTAATATTGCTTCATTTCAAGTTTCTATCAAAATTTTGTGGACTTCTAGAACAAGAATTGTTTCTTTTTCATCTTGCGCTTTTGTCTTTTCAATTTCTTTTCATGTTTTCCATTTTCTTTGGAGGTTTGTACTTACAACTATGCAAATTTTGCAGATTGTTGACAAAGTTTGGTACTTGCCTAGTATACATACAAGAGAAAGTCATACGTTTGGTTTTTTATTTATACTAGAGACATGCATATGTCATTGAATTTATGATTGTCTCTAGTATAAATATGTCAGAACCACTTGTAAGAGACTATATTGCATGAATAACCTTCTCGAAGAGATCATACTTGTTCATATTTTTAACAAATAATTTTTTCTCCCAAATAAATTATAGAAGCACAAATCAAGAAAAAATTTCACCTCGAATCATATACTATTACATGTCTTTCAATAGATCCCCCATAGAAGTAATATAATTTAGATTATGCTTTTTAAGGACTTTCAAATTTTTAATAGTGTAGATTCTATAATAGTAAGAGAGGATTTATTTTCATAAAAAAAAGATAATTGAATTTTATGTAATGCCTACTAAAATCTTCATTCCACTAAAAGAAACTTGAACAAAAACATTTGTTGAGCTAACTTTGGTTACACCATAATAAGTTGTTTGGATTAATGAATTTTTAAATCAATCTAAGTATTATTATTTTCTTGAATGATTATTTATTTGAAAACGATTTAAAGAAAAGCATTGATATATAGTTCAGAATGTTCCAAATAATATTTGTATCAAATAAAAATTAAACTTATTTAATTTAGCTAGAGAGGGGGGGAGGAAAGGTATATGATTGAAAATGAAATTCAACAACTTTTCAAGTCTTACACAAATAATAATATTGACTGAACAACAATGAAATAAATTATCCAAGTAAAATAAATGATTGCAATACATCAATAAAACAAACAACACCGTTAAGAAGAAAAAGATAAAAAAAATACAAAATAAAAAGTAGGGATAATGCACAAGTACCCCTGTACCTATGCCTGAAATCTCAAAGACACTTATACTACACAAAGATCCTATTACCCTCCTGAACTTATTTTATAAATAATTTTCTTTCCCTTTTTTACCTACGGTGGCACTAGTTTGAAAAAAATGTCAACACATGTTGGACCCACAAGATGGTTAAACATAATTAGTTTTTGGGATGCTTATCATTTTGCTCTTCAATATTGTTGTAATTGCCTTTTATTGGTTCATATTCTTCTTGTGGTTGTTTCTTTCGGAAAACAACTTTATTCTTCTTAAGAACATTTACCTTTATCATATCTTTAAGTTTTCGTTCACAACCTTCTGAAAATGTCATTGCTTATCGAAAAAGTCATAACCCTTTAAAAAGGCACAACTCATCATTAAAGGCACAACCCTTTCAAAAAAGTCACAACCCTTTGAAAATGTCACAACTCATTGAAAAAGTTAAAACCTGTCAAAAAAACTCAGTACCCTTAGGAAAAGTCACAAGCCATTTAAAAAGTCACAATCCTTTAATTTGAAAAGGTATCTTCTTTCATTAATAATTAAAATAAAATGAGCATTTTTAAAATGTAAATAAATACATATAAAATGTTATTTACTAAATTTTCAAATATTGTCATCTAAAAACAACTCAAACAAACTATATAAAATTTTGAGACAAGAAAACCCCTTTAAGGTACTTAAACTTTGACTTACCAAAAATGCAAATAATAATAATAAATTATTTACCAAATGATCTTCTAACTAAAATTATATTTTTGGTGGATTTTTAAGAGTTGATAGATTTTGTTTGATGTTTACTTATGATTTTGTTTGATGTTGACTTATGATCAAATCTAATGTAAATCAATACATACAAAATGTTATTTTAAAAAATCTTCAAATTTTATCTTGTAAAAATAACTTGTCACGCTCTGATACTACCCCCTTGACGTAACATGGGATCTAAGATCATGAGTGACCCCAAGCTAACCCTGTGTATGACATATCATAGGCATACTAAGAATACTGAATAAGACAAATTCTATGTGGAAGCTAAACAATAGATAAATGAGAAAGTGGGGAATATACAACTCTAAATGTATAAAACACACTAATAAAGATTTTAAGAATAGTCAAACAATAAACTCATCAATAAAAGTTGATTCTATATATTACTATATCTGAAAAGACTCTAACTGAGTTGAGTTGATGGGACAATGCCCCCCAACTAATTCTAACAATATTGAAAACTGAATTAAAATACTAAAATGAAAAGCATGTCTATTGTCCTCGAAGTACGAGGACTCACCACTAAAGTTGTTGAATGCAGATCGAGAATCGACCTAAGCGTCATCTGGATGTAGAGTACCTGAACCTACATAATAAAAGGATGTACCATAAATCATGCGTTAGTACTTGCAATGTACTGAGCATGCAAGAGATATGTACTAAACTAAACAAGTATATATAAAGCTGAAAGAAGGCATAACTAAGCAATATTGTAAACAAAGAAAAATGTAAACACTTATGATAAAATGAATGCAATGAACAAATGTTACTCATAAATATGACATGCTAAACTTAATATTGAATAATATACTGAAAACCTGGTCAATGCACTAGGAGTCTGATTGTGGGAGATTATATAAACTAAGATAAAGCTATGCGAGCTAAATGTGGAGTCTGATTTATACGATCCACCGAGAGGATCCAATATACCTTTCCAGAGGTATTAAGACAGGACTGACGTGATCACTAAATCTGATGCACAATAGAGGGGACTTATGATCCTATAGTGGAACGTAGTTCTGGGACTATGAGGATATGCTAAACCCTAGTCCATTCGGTGCTAAGTCTACTCCAAATTTAATATTTATATGAAACAAATGCAGCTGAAATATTGAATAGCTCAATACACTAACATGCAAAATGAGAATAAAACATCTCTATACTGATAATAAGACATTCGAAATGCGAAACATGATTATCTTTTTAACTAACCTAACAAGTGTAATTCATGAACTAGGAGAATATATACAAACTAGGGTTATGATTTTCATACAAGAAACTAAACAACGCTACCAAGGAAACATGATATTTAGAATGTTGAAACCATAGCAATTGAAATCATAACAGTTCTTCAAGATTTTACAAGTCCTCGTTGTAGAAAAGATATGTGGAATCAAGGAGCTAACTGAAGTCTAAGAACTTAGTGGATAAAAAGAATCCACTTGTGAAATCCCACATACTGCTGACAAAATCTAGAGAGAAATCCTTCTATTTTGGGATTCAAACTTGAGGAGAATTTTCTACTTGTTCTTGAGAGGTTGGTCGACTTTACTCTTCCTTTTGGATATAATTTCGATGAATTTTGTGGATAAAGGTTTTTTTATTAGGTTTTTACTAGATTATTATGCTTCAAATGAGGAAAACATCGTAGTATAGGTATTACATGACATAGTTTAAGTATTCAATTTATAAAGGAAAGGACCAAAATGACTATGACTTAAATCAGATGAGTGCCACCTACTATAGGATTGACGAGACATCGGTTGACCTACCAACCGTCGGTACGGGTCGTCGGTCAATCTCTACCCCCACAAGGTTTCACTAAAATGAGCATAACTTCTTACTCCAAGAGAATATTTTAGTTAACACGGTGGAGTTGGAATGAGGATTCAATTATCTTTCACCTAATAGGTCATGGGTAACCTAATTTATCTTGTGATAAATGATATGACTGTTTGAAGTTGACCCAACAACCATTCCTCTCCAATTGGTTGTTGACCTTCACCTACGATCCATAGGTCAAACCACAGACCGTCATGGTCTACTGTGGATAGTGTCAGAGACCATAAACATTTGGTGCCCAATAACGGATGCCACCTGCAGACCGTGTGTCAAACCACGTACCATCAGTGGTTTCTGTGGTTCTTGCACTAGATCCTAGAAAGCTGTATTTTTTTCTATTTTCTCAAATCCAATTTGTCCTCAAATGAAGTCTAAACAAGTTGAATATAGAGGAAAGGAGTTGTAATCCCTACCACTAAATACTATAAACTAATATCTAGCTTAACTGAGTTCCAAGAACATGCAAATATATAGAGATGCAAGAACAACTCAAGGAAAAAGATACTAAGATTGAATTTATGCATGGGTAAATTGAGAAAATGGAGAGGAACTATCACATGAAGTTGAAATGGTATTGGAAGGAAAGAGATGAGGGTACTTGGCCATCATGGTTGCTTCTACTTCACAACTAGCTCCCTCTACTGACTGACTCCTCCACAAAACTTTTACCGAGTCAACTTCCTTATTTCTCAACCTACGATTCTACAATAAAGAATTTTAACAGGAAATTCTTCATAGGTCAGACTATTTTCCACCGCTACACTCTCTAATGGTACTATTGATTATGGATCACCCACACACTTCTTTAACAAGGAAATGTGAAAGATTGGTTAGCTGCTAGTTCTATTGGAAATCTAACTCATAAACCACATTACTAACCCTTTTCAGTATTCTGTACTGACCTACATATCTAGGACTGAGCTTTCCTTTCTTTTGAAATCTCATCAACCCCTTCATAGGTAACAATTTCAAGAAAACCCAATCATATGTTGTCAAGAAATCTCATCACCCCCTTCAATCATATGTTGCTTTAAAAACCATCAAGAGGCGTAAAGATCGAGTTACTAATATTGTAATGCATATTCCGAAGATAAGTAAATGGCATCATCTATTTTTTTAGTTCATTAATTTCAGTGTACTAGGTTAATCATTTGTTGAAAAATCAAATTATGAACCAATAAAATAAGTTTAGCTTAGTTTTGATCTCTTTAGAATCGACTTGAAAATAGTAAGAAAGAGAAACAGTGAAATTAAGAAAAAAATAAATTAAATAGATTTTATTAAAAGAATATTCACTAACTTTTAAAGTTTTGCATTCTTCATTTACTTTATTTTATATCATAATTTTCGAATTCAATTTTAAATTTAACAGCACTTCATCATTTTCTTAAAGAATTTGTTTAAGTTTGTACATGAGAAGAGAGTTATATAGAAAATAAATGAACAATATAAATAAGCAGAATAAAAGACAAGAATATAAAAAAGGTGGCTCATAAATTTAAATAAAGATAAATCGAGAAAAAGATATAACATAAAAAGAAAAATTCTAAAAATAAAAATAATAGTTTTATATTAAATCCTTGTAACACCTCGAAAATCAAACCTAGGAAAACAAATGCGCAAAATTTTCTTGTGCAGTGGACCGCGACAGGGTTCACGGACTATGAAAGGGTCCATGGTCCGTAGACCTGCTCATGAGAGTTGGACCAGTAGCCCCCTCACCAGTCACTGAGACCCCCACGTCCAAGTGAATGTCACAAACGACTTAACAGTTCGTGGTCCTTCACACAGGACGTGGGAGGATCCGTGGGAGCCTAGGCATTTGACCCCTAAATCCAGGTCCTCTAGACCACATGCCCAAGTGAAGACCACAGACGAATTCAAGGTCCGTGGTACTTCACACAGGCCGTGGTAGTGCCTACAAGCTTGGATCCCCAGCATTTCAGTCTAAGTGTATGATCACGACCAACTTCACATCCCATTGTCCCTTTCACGATATGTTGTGATGGTCGTGATTAGTCCGTCTGTAGATTTTAGTCAGGGGTATTTTAGTCTTTTTCTTCTTTGTTAGACTTTTAAACCTCGTCATTTTAACCCTAAACTTGTGGTTTTGGTCAGTTTTAGCCTAGAAACATAACTAGAACTTACCTAAGTCAAATCATTAATCAAAACATAGAAAATTAGAGGAAAAAAAAGAAAGAATCGACCAACCCTAGCTCAAGAAACGCAATAAGTTTTCATCAATTTTAGCTCAAAAATGGAAAAACTTCCCTGTTGAATTAAGTACCATGTATATGGGATTTCACTAATATGTTCTTTTCACCCATTAGGTCTCTAGTTTTCAGTCAGATTCTTGATTCCTTTATCATGACTATACCTAGGGTTTTCTACAATGTTAGCAGATTATCATAATTTTGTTATTCAAATGATCCAAATTAGATTATTATGTTGTTATTCAGTGCATTGCATAAATTTCATAACACTAGCTTTGTATATCATTAGTTCTTGAATTACACATTCTAGGTCAGACATTTTCAGTTAATTCGACTAATTCAGATATACATGCCTTAGTATATGAATGTGTCATTATCAGTTTATTTATGCACATTCTCAGTTTGCATGTCTGTTTGATGTATCCAGTATATTACTCAAATTTAGTCATAATCAGTTAATCACTTCATCTATTGGGAGTAGCATAAAACTGAGTTGGACTACGGTTCAACGTACTCAAATAGTTTCATAACTACTAGCCACGTAGGTTGTAAACCCCCTCCGTGGGCATCATTTCTATGAACACGCCAGCATGCCTCAATAACTTTGGTTGGGAATATTGTGTCCTCTCGATAGAGCGTAATCATCGGACTCCATAGTTAGTTTTTTGGTTTTATTTATCGGTTATTAGTAGCTCTGACAAATCAGTTAGATCTTGTATTGAACACGTTTCATTATTACTTCTCAACATGTTATAACTTGGTCATTGCATCAGATTATTCATGTTCAGTATATCAACATCTATATTAAGTTTAGATTATTGCATTGCTTTATTGATTCGTTCAGTTATATGTTTATTTGAGTTTTACTATATCCCTCATGCTCACTACCTTTCAAATATAAATTGCATATATTGCGGTATATCTTCTCGTGATGTAGGTTCAGACACTCAACATTCAGATCAGTATACATCAGTTTCCAATCTCCAGTTCATCAGCATCAGTGGTGAGTCCTCATCTTATCAGGAAATAGTGAAATACTTATCCTATCAATTATTTAGTCTTTAGTTTTATTTTTGATCGATCTAGTTAGGCATGTCCTAACATTTTTATTCAATTTAAAGGCTTATTTTTATTCATAGTTAAATTAAGCTATTGCTTTAAAGTTTGATATTTCTATTGTATTAAACTCTCACATTATATATACTCATTTTATCTTTAGTATGCTTATGATTATACCAACATGGTTAGCTTGGGCTCACACGTGATCCTAGGTCCCGTCTCCGCGTCTCAAGGGCAACCTCGGGACATGACAAACTTGGTATCAAAGCACTAGGTTTAGAATTTATAGAATGTCTGAAAAGCCACACTAAGGAGTCCTTTTCATGTGTGTAAAGTACACCACATCTAGTGAGACGGATGATAGAAAGTGTATTATGAATATCTTACTTCCTTCCTATTATTATCGTGTGTAAGGTATGATTTAATTCCTTGTTCTAGAGAGGGTAAAAAAGGTAATAATTTTCGAGGTCTTTCTACAACTTCAGCAGCACCAGCAAGTAGCCCGACTCAGTAGGTTAACTCATTTGGTATAGGTGCCGGACAGCGCCAAAACAGGCTTTATGCTCTTCAAGCTCGCCAAGATCACAAAGAGTCTCTTGACATAGTCACCAGTATGTTACGAGTCTTTGATCTTGATGTTTATACATTGTAAGATCCCGGGGCTACTCTAACTTTTGTTACTCCTTACATATCATACCAATTCAGTGTTAGTCCAACAACTCTCACAAAACCCTTCTCAATCTCTAATCCATTCTGTGACCCAGTTTTAGCTAGAGGGGTATACAGTCTTTGCCCCATAACAGTCTATCAAATAGTCACCTCCGCTTATCTTGTAGATTTTGAAATGGTAGACTTTGATATCATTCTAGGCATGGATTGGTTATACTCCTGTTATGCCTCAGTCAATTCTAGAACTAGAATTGTTCGTTTTAAGTTTCAAGACAAACTAATCCTAGAATGGAAGGGTAGTAGTTTTACGCATATGATTCAATTTATTTCTTACCTTAAGGACTGAAAGATGATCTCTAAAGGTTATCTCTATAATCTAGTTCTGGTTAAGGATTTAATCTCTCAAAGTACAACTCTTGAGTCAGTTCTAATAGTCAATGAGTTTCCAAAACTATTTCTAGAAGATCTTCATGGAGTGCCTCTCAAAAGGAAAAACAATGACTTTGGAATTGATCTCCTTCCGGATGCCTAGCCTATCTCTACTACTCCTTACTGAATGGCTCCAGCCGAGCTTAAGGAATTTAAAGAGCAGTTGAAAGACCTTCTAGATAAGGGCTTCCTCAGGCCTAGTATTTTCCTATGGCGTGCATTAGTGTTGTTCGTGAAGAAGAAATATGGTTCTCTCATAATGAACATTGATTATAAACAATTTAACGAATTCACAATCAATAATAAGTACCCCATCCCAGGATTGATGACTTGTTTTACCTACTTCTGGGTGCTAGTCATTTCTCAAAGATAGACCTTAGATCGGGTTATCATCAAATCAGAGTCAGAGATAGTGACATTCCAAAGACAACCTTCAGAAATCAGTATGGTCATTATGAATTTGTAGCTATGTCATTTGGACTAAAGAATGCTCCTGCAACTTTCATGGATTTTATAAATAGAGTGTTCAAGCAGTACTTGGACTTGTTCCTTATCGTCTCTATTGATTATGTCCTAAATTCTTCTAGTAGTTAAGAAGAACATGACATTCATTTGAAGGTTGTCCTGCAAAACACAAAGAGTGCCAATTATTTTCTAAGTTTAGTAAGTGCGAATTATTGGTTGTAGTCAATTGCTTTTCTTGAGCATATAGTATCCAACGAAGGGATCCAAGTGGATTTCCAAAAACTAGCAGCACTAAAACAATATCCCATTACCTACGTCTACTACAGACATCAGAAGTTTCTTGGGCCTAGAGGGTGATAACATAAGGTTCGTGGAAGGATTTTCATCCATTGACTAGGCTGACTCAGAAAAAAAGTCAAGTTTCAGAATGGTTTTTACTGTACCAGAGGGTTTATATAATTATGTAATTTATTGTAATGCATCTAGAGTTGACCTAGGTTTTGTGTTGGTTCAGCGAGGTAAGGTTATAGCCTATGCTTCCAGCCAGCTTAAGGTGCATGAGAAAAACTATCTGAATCATGACCTTGACTTAGAAGCAGTGGTGTTTGCACTAAAGATATGGAGACACTACTTGTATAGTGTTCATGTAGATGTGTTCACATACCATAAGATCCTTCAATATGTGTTCACCCAAAGAGAGATTAATCTTTTCCAAACAAGGTGTCTTGAGTTCTTCAAGGATTATGACGTGAGTGTGCATTATCATCCCGATAAGGCAAATGTAGAAGTTGATGCCCTTAGAAGACTATTTATGGGTAGTGTAACACATGTTAAGGAAGAAAAATTTGCAGCTCTTTCCCTCCAATTCAACGAGTTTAGTCTTCATTCGAGAGCGAATGTTCCCGAGGGGAAGATATTGTAACACCTTCAAAATAAGACCTAGAAAAAAATGCAGAAAATTTCCTAGTGTAGTGGACCACGGCAGGGTTCACAGACCGCAAAAGGGACATGATCCGTAGACCTACCCGTGAGAGTTGGACCAGTAGCCCCCTCACAGGTCCCTTAGACCCCACGCCCAAGTGAATATAACAGACAACTTCACTGTCCGTTTTCCTTCACACAGGTCATGGGTGAGCACGTGGGAGCCTAGGCAGTAGACCCCTAAATCCAGACACTCTAGACTACATTCCCAAGTGAAGACCACAGACGAGTTCATGGTCCGTGGTACTTCACACAGACCATGATAGTGCCTACGAGTTTAGATCCCCAGCATTTGATTCTATGTGTAAGAACACCACCGAATTTCACAGTATGTGGACCCACACGATCTTTCGAGATGGTTGTTATTAGTCTGATATTTTAAGTGAGGGGTATTTTGTTCTTTTCCTTCTTCATCAGGCTTTTAAACCTCGTTGTTTTAACCCTAAATCTATGGTTTGATCAGTTTTAGCTTTGAAACATAACAAGAACTACCTAAGTCAAATCATTAGTAAAAACATAGAATTAGAAGCAATAGCGGAGAAAGAGTCCACCGACACTAGATCCAAAAACACAATAAATGTTCATCAGTTTCAGCCTTGGAATTAAAAAATTTCTCTGTGTAATTAAGTACCATATCAGTGGTATTTCACTGGTGGATTCCTTTCACCCGTTGGGTCCCCAGTTTTCAATCAGATTTGTGATTTCCTTTTCATGATTAGATCTAAGGTTTTCTAGAACTGCAAATGATTATTATAATTTAGTTATTTAAGTTATCCAAATCAAATATGTGTTATTACTTACTCTATTGTATGAATTTCAAAATTCTAGCTATGTATTTCTTTAGATCTTAAATTACATATGTTATATCCAACATTTTTAGTTCATTCAACTATTTCATATATACATGCCTAAGTATATAATGTGTCACTATCAATTTATTTATGCATATACTCAGTTTGCATGTCATTTTGAGCTATCCAGCACATTACAGAAATTCAAACATAATCTAGTTAATCACTTAATATATTAGGAGTAATATAATACCGAGTTGGACTAGCATTTAGCATTCCCAAATAGTCCCAGAATTATTAGCCATGTAGGATGTAAGTTCCCTCTGTTGGCATCATTTCATCGATCAAGACAACATGCATCTATACCTTTAGCCCGGTATATTGGGTTCTCTCGATGGGGTGTATACATCATACTTCACAATTAAGTCATGTGGTTTTATTATCGGTTATTAGTAGCTCCTACAACTCAGTTAGATCCAATTGCATTGACCACATTTCAGTATTCACTCTCAACATGTTATAAATTGTTCATTGCATTTAGATTAGTCATATTCAGTACATCAACATCTATATCAGGTTCATATTATTGCAATATTTTGTTTCTTTGTTCAATTATATGTTTATTTCAGTTTTACTCTATCCCTCATGCTCACTACCTTTGAAGTATTGATGCATATATTGCGCTACATATTCTCGTGATGTAGGTTCAAGTCCTCGGCATTCAGATCACTTATAGATTGGTTTCCGATCTCCAGTTCAGCAGCATCAGTGGTGAGTCCTCATTCTCCAAGGATAATAGTGACATGCTTATCCTATGAGTATTTTAGTCTTTAGTTTCAGTTTTGCTTGATCTAGCTGGGGCATATCCCAACATTTATAGTTTGATATCTCTCTAGTAATAAACTCTCAGATTATACATATTTTGTTTATATTTAGTGTGCTTATGATTATGCAAGTAGGGTTAGCTAGGGGTCACTTGCGATCCTAAGTCATGTGTCCTCGTCTCGGAGGTGACTTCAGGGTGAACAATCCAAAAATAATGAGACCTTTTATTGGGTATTCTAATTCAAAAAGTGAACCCATCTCAGCCTTTTCAAAGAAAAAGAAGAAGATTGAAACCTGTTGCACTAAGTGAGAATCAAACTCGAAATATACAGCTTAGCAATGAACCCTCTTCCAAGTGAGCCACACACCTCTATTGGTTATTGAGGGGATTCATTCTACTATCTATATGCTTAAAATCAGAAGTCTACATTATATACACATAATTTCTCGACGAGGGGGTTCAGCTGAACCCCCTAAACTACACGTAGGTCTACCCCTGATTAGGTATATGTATGTGAATATATACATGTTCGAGTACTGATTATTTATATTTTATCAGTAAATTTTATATGCAGAGATATAGAATAGATAGATTTTTTTATAGAAGAAATAATTATTTGTCAAAAACTCAAAAGATACCGAGACAGATCGATATTAGAAAAACGTACTTTTTATTTGTGATGTAAGTTTTGGTTTAATTTTTTTTCTTCTCCTAGTGTTTTGGGTTTTGCATATAATTATTTCTATATATTCTATTTATGTGTCTTATCAAACGATGTCAAAATTAACAATAAAGGAACATTTTGGATCCCCATGACTTATACTTTGAGAATTTAATTATCTTTCAATATCCTTAATTTCATAATTCATGGTATAAGATTATTTTCTTATTTGATTAATTTTTGGTATTCTTTAAAAGGCAAGTAGTTTCTAACATACTACTTGTTGTCTAAAATTACTCATAAACGGTTAAGATCCCAACTTATCATTTTGATTAGTTTTCTCAAGTAAAAGAGTTAGATTTCTTATTGAATCTTATCAAGGCTTTAAACATCACATTCTTGGGAATTCGTGAAATGCGTCTTTGAATTTCTATATCTTTATTTCCAGCTTTCAGATTCTTTTCTATTTTTCATCTGCATTTCGTAATAATATTCTATATTTAGGATTTCTCTTACCTCGTTGTTATAATTATGTAAACAATGAAAAAAGAATAATGAGATGGTCACAACGAGGTTATATAATTATAAAAACAAGGTTATATATGTAATTGTAATCTTTCTTTGATTGTATTGTATGTCATTAAGACGAGCAAAGGAGATCCTAAATATAAAAATTGAAAATATAGAAGTGCGGAAGCAAAATGGAAAAAAAATTACGGAAACTAGAAATAAGTATATCATAAAAATCTATGAATTTATAAGAATGATATTTTAACGCTTTGACGAGGTCCAAGTAATAACATTTACATCTGCGAGCAAGGCAGCCCACGTGGTCTCCGGGGGTTCACCCGAACCCCCTTGGCAAAAAATACAATGTGTAAATAAAGTAAATTTTCAGTGTATATGTACACATATATGTTTTTTGAAACTCTTTAATAACAAAGAGAATCTAATGGTGCAGTGGCAGGTCCCCACCGAAAATAGAAGTGCATCACGTCCCAGTGAAAGCGTTTTATTTTTTTTCTTTTTTAGTTAGTTTTTAAAAAATCAGTTCAGTTTTTCATTTTGTTTTAGTGTTTTATACTTTAAAAACCTGCTAAAAGTGGGTTTTAAACCCAAAAAAATTCAAAGGGGTAGAAGGAACATACTTAGCAAGAGGAACCACAGAATACGGATGGACGGACCCAAACATGAACTTGATAAATATAAATCAAAATTTTTTGAGAGATATTGCATATCAAATCTGCGGAAGACCAAAGAAATAGGGAATTTAACACGTAGAAGAACAAGTAACAACAAATTGACTAACCTTCCACGAAGATCTTGGAGAAAGATAGAACTAGAATGGAAGAGGTAAATCTATGAAGTTACGAAGCTATTAGCCTATAAGGCATATGGGAAGTCGTGCACATTGGCCTGTGGCGGGGGGTAATAATTATTCTATATTGTTGGTATAAATAGACCCTTTCTTATTGAATAGTTCAAATAACTAGTTGAACATACCTATTCTTTTAAAGAATAGCCTCCCCTTATCGAAAAGAAGGGACCGAAAATGAGAGGACTGGCCTTCTCATTTCCCTAAGGAAGAAGAGCGCATATAGTTTCCCATCTCCCAGTGGAACCGAGCCATCTATTTCTCAAAGAACTGTTCCCAGGGATCCAGATCAATATGCCTCGGAGTGGGAAGAAAATTACCCCTGTCATCGACTTAATTCTTTTCCATCTATCTCGTCCGAACCAAGACCATCAAACGTGTCATAAGTGCCACCTGGGTATACACAAAGAAATAACAAATATTCCTTAGTTCAACGAATCCACTTATTATAAATGTATATTTTTATATTACAATAAATGCAAGTTAAGGTTAGTGACTTTAGGACTAAGTCAATTTTGTGTGTGCGGGTTTGTGTTTGTATGTGTGTGTGCGTGTTTTATGTTATGTAATAACGATGTAACATAAAATAAAAATATCACTCAAGTAAATCAAAATAACTTATGAAAATTTACTAGGTGAAGTCAATCATTTAAGAGTCTTCTTGATCTAACTTTTCAAACTGTGGACGATATGATCAAAGAGAAGACTCTAGAGGAGATCTGCAAAACATTCGACGTTGAGAATGACTTCAAGCCTATGGAACAAAAGGAGGTTAGAAAGGAGAAGGCCTAAGCATTTGAGTGAAGCTGTTGTTTTTCACACACATTCATAGGTAATCTCCCTTTCTAAACTCCTCCTCTTGCTCATGGGTTAAGTTATCCTTAATGTTAAAGATATCGCGGAGTTCCTTTGGATTCTTTTATTTGATCTTATATGTCACAGTTTGACAAGTAAGATAAAAAACGCTCTTTATGCACATGTAGTTAGCAAACATAATCTAATCAAATTAAATAATAGAAAATGTTTAATAATCTTATTTCACCTTATAAATTACCGTAAGTTCATTCCTTCACATGATTCTTTTTTCTTGCATTACTTTATTACATAATTTAAAGCAATTACAAATACTTTAAAATTGATTATCTAATTAGTTATAATATCATTTTTTGCAATATTAAGTTTAAATTCTTATAGATAATAACATTTTAAAGTACAAACTATCTCTTTTAAAATAATCATCCATATTTTATAAACTTGCTAAAATTTAACTAATATATTTCCATTTTTTCGAAGACAAGATGATACCAGCGTTGATCAATATATTAATAATGTGAATGTTGAAATTAGTGATGAATTATTCAGAGAAACTAAACCTTAAAAAAAATGCAAGCACGTTAAGATGGCTGGAAAATAGAT
>NC_028637.1:67158819-67165650 GCF_001406875.1 Solanum pennellii | reverse complement strand
TATATATATATATATATATATATCATAATACAAAGGTAGGCAGAAGGAACATACTTAGTAAGAGGAACCACAGAAAACGGATGGACGGACCCAAAAACGTACTTGTTTAATATAAATCAAAATTTTCTGAGAGACATTGTATATCAAATCAGTGCAAGACCAAAGAAATAAGGAAATTAACACGTAGAAAAACAAGTAACAACAAATTGACTTACCTTCTATAAAGAGCTTGGAGAGAAGATAGAACTAGAATGGAAGATGAAAATCTACGAAGTTAGAAAGCTACCAGCCCGGGTATAAACAAAGAAACAACAAATCTTCTTCAATTCAAAAAAGCAAGTTATTATTTATGAATATTTTTATAGTACAATAAATGCAAAGATAGGGTTTTTAACTTTGGGATCAAGACAATTTTATGTGTGCGTATTTGTGTTTGTATGTGTGGTCACGAGCTTTATCTTATGTAATAACGATATAACGTAAGATAAAAAAATCACTCAAGTAAATCAAAATATGGAAATTTACTAGGTGAAGCCAACCATTAAAAAGTGTTCTTGATCTCACTTTTCACACTATGGCATATAAGATCAAAGGAAAAACTTTAGAGCAGATCCGCAAAACACTAAACATTGAGAAAAATTTCAAGCCTAAGGAAAAAAAGGAGGTTAGAAAGGAGAATGCCTAAGCATTTGAGTGAAGCTGGTGCTTTTCATATGATGGCCAAAATTATTTGTTTATGTACGATTACCCAGAATATGAAAATGTTAGCTTTCCTCAAATCCAAAGGTATCTCCCTTTCTAAACTCTTGCCCTTCCTCATGGGTTAAGTTATTCTTAATATAAAGATCTCGCGGATTTCCTTTGGATTCTTTTATTTGATCTTATATGCCACAGTTTGACAAGTAAGATCAAGTAGGCTCTTTATGCTCATGTAGTTAGCAAACATAATCAAATCAAAGAATTAAATATGAGAAACTGTTTTATAATGCTTGGACTTTCACCTAATAAATTACTGTAAGTTAATTCATTCCTTCACGTGATTTTTTTTCTTCCATTACTACTTTATTATATAATTTAAAGCAATTATAAATACTTTAAAATTGATTATCTAATTAATTATTATATCATTTTTTTCTTAATTAGCTTGAAAACTCCTAAGAGAAAATAACCTTTTAAGTACAAACTATCACTTTTATAATAATCTTCCATATTTTATAAACTTGCTACAATTAACTAATATATTTTCTTTTTTTCAAAGGCATGATGATACCAACGTTGATCTATATAATAATAATGTAAATGTTGAAATTAGTGATAAATATTCAGAGAAAACTAAACCTTNTATATATATATATTACAATACAAAAGGGGGCAGAAAGAGCATACTTAGCAATAGGAACCGCAGAAAACGGATGGACGGACCCAAACATGAACTTAAATAAATATAAATCAAAATTTTTTGAGAGACATTGTATATCAAATTAGTCAATACTAAGGAACAAGGAAATTAACACGTAAAAGAACAAGTAACAAAAATTGACTTACATTCTACGAAGATCTTGGAGAGAATATAGACGTAGAATTTAAGAGGAAAATAAACAAAGTTACAAAGCTATAAGCACGGATATGCATGTCAACAAAGCACCTTATTAGAAATGTATAATTTTGTTTTACAATATATGTAAAGTTAGGGTTAGTAACTTTGGGACCATGTCAATTTGTGTGTGCGGGTTTGTGTTTGTATGTGTGTGTGCACTATTTATAATATGTAATAACGATGTAACATAAGATAAAAATATCACTCAAGTAAATCAAAGTAACTTATGGAATTTACTAGGTGAAGCCAAGCATTTAAGAGTCTGCTTGATCTCACTTGTCAAACTGTGGCAGATATGATTTAAGAGAAGACTTTAGAGGAGATCCATTAACCATTAAGAATCGAGAATGACTTCAAGCCTAAGGAAGAAAAGGAGGTTAGAAAGGAGAATGCCTAAGCATTTGAGTGAAGCTGATGTTTTTTCATATGATGAGCCAAAATTATTTGTTTATATACGATTACTCAGAATATGAAAGTATTAGCTTCACTCAAATCCTCAGGTATTCTCCCTTTCTAAACTCTTCCCTTCCTTAGGGGTTAAGTTATTCTTAATGTTAAAGATCTCGCGGATTTCCTTTAGATTCTTTTCTTTGATCTTATATGCCATAGTTTGACAAGTTAGATCAAGTAGGATCTTTATGCCCATGTAGTTAGCAAAAGTAATCAAATCAAAGAATTAAATAAGAAAAAATATTTTATAATGCTTGAAGTTTCACCTAATAAATTACTGTAAGTTAATTCATTCCTTCACGTGACTTTTTTCTCTTCCATTACTTATTTAGTATATAATCTAAAGCAATTATAAATATTTTAAAATTGGTTTATCTAATTAGTTATTACATCATTTTTTGCTTAATTAACTTGAAAACTTCTTAGAGAAAATAACCTTTTAAAGTAGAAACTATCACTTTTCAAAGAATCTTCCATATTATACAAACTTGCTAGAATTTAACTAATATATTTTATTTTTCTCAAAGACAAGATATACCAACGTTGATCTATATAACAATAATGCAAATGCTGAAATTAGTGATGAATTATTCAGAAAAAACTAAACCTTTAGAAAAAATGCAAGCATGCTAGGATGGCTGAAAAACAAAACATCAATAACATATATAGATAATTATCACAATACAAAGGGGGCAGAAGCAACATACTAAGCAAGAGGAATCACTGAAAACGGATGGACGGACCTACACACGTACCTGATAAATATAAATCAAAATTTTTTTAGAAGCATTGCATATTAATTAAGCGCAAGACCAAAGAAACAAGGAAATTAATGCGTAGAATAACAAGTAACAACAAATCGACTTACCTTCTACGAAGAGCTTGGATAGAAGACAAACCAAGAATGGAAAAGGAAATTCTACGAAGTTACAAAGCTACCAGCCTGGATTTACACAAAGAAACAACAAATCTTCCTCAGTTCAACAAAGCAACTTATTGTAAATGTATATTTTTATATTACTGTAAATGCAAAGTTAGGGTTAGTAACTTTGGGACCAAGTCAATTTTTTTATATAAATAAAAGAATTTCATTTTATTGTATTTTAATGTTCAAGAGAAATATTTCTCTTCTCTCTTGTTAACCCCTTAAAGGTAGAATTAAAGTGGATTCATGAACTCATTAATTTCCATTTGAAAATTAGTACTCAAATTCAATGCAAATCAGTATTATAAAACGGACATGCCATGCACAATCAGGGAAGAAACTATTCATAGTAAAATTTCAATTCCAGATTTGTCTTTCTACCATTAACATCATCAAAATATCAATCATTATTAAAAATATATATATAATAAAGTAAATTAGAGTATTTCATGTCAAGTAATATAAAGTAAATAAATTTGACCTGTTTACATAAATGAATGCCACAAAAAGGTAATGAATCAAAAATTGAATAATAAGAAGACGAATCTAGGTACTTAAAGAAAATCAAAGAAAATGATAATCATGAATCTTTAATACAACACAAGTATTCACCTTTTAGATAAGAAAAAAGTGAGAACAAATTATTCAACAAAAGCAATAATAATAATTGAGATTTAGAAAGTTTTTTTATAAAAGAAATGGACCTTTAATGGAAGAAAGTTCCCGATTATGGACAGTGCAACAATAATATCAAGACCTTTAGAGGCTCAGATCGAAATCTTCAACGAAAAACCTTACTAAATAAAATCATTTTTATTTAGATCGAAATTCTCAACAGAAAACCTTACTTAATAAATTTTTTTTGTTCAAATCGATACTATCAAACCTCAAACTCGTTGATTGTCTAGTGATGATAATTGTCGATTTTGGGATTTTCAATAGTTAAGAAAATAAACTATTGAGCGTTGTAGGAGAAGATAAGGATGATAGCGTTGCGGCTGATTTTATATCACTATGCTCCTAGGTTTTAGGGAAAGAAAATGGTTCTAGCGGCTGTCTTTCTCTTTTCTTTTTGTTTATAGGATTCATTTTTTTCTTGTCTTACTTTATAGGCTAGGTTTTCCAATCTTTTTATGATTTGTTTTCAAAAATAGTCCCTATGTCCATTTTTAGTTGTCATGATTTTATTTTTTTAGTCAAATTAGTATACGTGCCCGCACGATGCACGCTTATTTTACTTAAAATTTTATTAAAAACAATTCATTTAAAGAAGATAATAATAAAAGATTAATATGATTTTTTGAAATGGTTTTAGTACAAACAATATTTATGTACTACAATCTTTATTGAAAAATTATTAATAATTTTCGTTTATGTATTTTTATGATGTTACTTAGTTTTAAGCGAATTCATTGTATAATTTTCATATCATCCATAATACTCTTTTTTGTAAATATTGTTTGTTCTATAGTTTAATTAGTTTTTCTCGTATAGAATTTTACATGTAATAGAAACAAGCTTATATTGATTTGAATTCAAAAAATAAATGAGATATTATTTATTTTTCAATATTTTTCTTAATAAGAATCTATCGAAGTATTCTTTTATATAATATGTGATAAGATGCTAAAATGTCATTTCACTTTGTTTTTAATATAAAATATGAGATTATATTCAAATAATTTTATTTCCTATATGAAAATTTAATTAATTCTTTTGTATTTTATTATAGTGCTAGAAATTCTTTTACTATATAATTCGGTTTATTCCTGACTTTACCTATTAAGAATTAAGTTGCATGATATTATATATTGCATGATTTCTTTATACATTATAACTCTTTTTTTATTCTTTTTCTTCAATGATATTCTTACAAACTTTTTCCTTTTTTATTTCTTTTATAGTTCAAATAATCTCATTATTAAATTACGATTGTGAAATAATTTTCTTGCATATAAAAATTTGATTTTATCT
Source organism: Solanum pennellii (assembly GCF_001406875.1). Taxonomy (NCBI): domain Eukaryota; kingdom Viridiplantae; phylum Streptophyta; class Magnoliopsida; order Solanales; family Solanaceae; genus Solanum; species Solanum pennellii. The sequence continues at coordinate 67,160,704 of NC_028637.1, read as the reverse complement.
TGAAAATTGAAATATTCACGTGATAATTTCGAAATTTTTTTCTTTCAAATATCTTTTTCGAGGTTTTTTTTTATTGATTAAACATTTTTATTTTTGTTGTTATATAGTATGATTTTTTATGTATTTCAAAAAACTTTCTCATCTCAAATTTAAATGTTTATATTTTACAATTAAATTATGTATATATATGTTTTTCATTTTCTTGTTAATATATATTGTTATTGTGCTAACCATTTGTCATGTGTCCATTTTATTAAAAAAAATAAAAAAGTCAATGTCCTTCTCTATTACTCATCTTCTAATATTATGTAGATAAATATATAACTATTTACTTTCAAACTTAAACGAAATTCTTATTATACTTTTATTATATTAATCAAAGTACTTTCATTATTTAAATTTAACAAATAGAATTTCAATTACTATGTGAAACAAAATCTCATCCAAATTAGGGAGTGCATGTAGCATATTGGCTTTTATAATTAAAATTTAATAACTTTTTAGCATAACTATTATAATTTATATCAACGAAGGATGAAGAATGAGGAAAATGTATTTTTTTTTAAAAATTAAACAATTAAAAATTGATATCAATAATTATCTAGGGTATGACGACATTTCATTTTCAAATTATCTCAGCTCTTTCATCTTCTCTTTCAATATTCATATTGATTTTACTCATCATTGTCATATTTATATATATTGTTCTTTCAAAATGAAACACCTATTGAATCGTTAAAAGAATAGAAAAACAATATAAAAATAAGAAACTCCAACCAAATTTAAATAATAATTGAGTTTAGTATGTATATTCATCTAATAATATGATAAATCACTTAAAAACATCATTTTAATTTATCATAAAAATGAACAGAAAAGGTTAATTATGATTAAAAAAAGAGGAAATATTACATGTAATGCAAAGTATTAAATCGATGAAAGAATTATCATACCAATAATTTTAATTTATGTGCCAAAAGTATTAAAAGGTGGAATACATTGTCCATTACCATAAAGTTCTTCAGAATTTCTCCATTTCTTTATCATTTGTTTCTTCTTCTTCCTCCTTGCACCGAAGAGGATGATGGTCCTTCCCCTTCAACCATAATCAAATAATTTCACATAAAATAATTAAGAAAGAGGGTATACAATTAATAAGAAGACATACATACAATAATATACTTCCACTCATTTTTCTTTTATGATATCAAGTGCAATTAACTTTTTATTGAATGTAACTTTTGTTACACATTTTTGAATTTATATTTTGAAAAGTTGGTTTAAGAAGATGTGGATGATAATGCAGTTATGAGTAACATGTTTTCACAGATTTGGCTTATGAAGTCTAGCTATTTTTAGGAATAAGGTTCCTTATTAATTGAAATATAAATTTTAAATGAATTATTTAATATTTATTAAATAACGTGGTTTCTTCTTCCTCTTGTTTTTGATTTGTTTTAATTGTTATGACTGAAAGCTTTTTTTTATATATTACTTAATATAAAGCATGTGATAGAGATTGAAATTTCAAATTTTAAAATTAAAAAAAGGAACAAAATCATCTCATTTTCACATCTATAGATCCTCTGTTTTTAACTAATTATCTTACCAATTTGTTTTAAATATTATAAAAATATGTGTAATAATTAAAATTAATTTACAGTTACAACACCAAAATTTTTATTTTTATTTTAAAATTATTCCATTATATTAATTTTAATTAATTAACAAAATATATTTTTTATGTTCTGTGGTAATTTTTCCCTCTCCAATGTGTGTGTGAGAGAGATATAGAAGGAGTTACATTATTTTTTATTTTGTTAGTTAAATTGAAAGAATATAAAAATGCATAGTTTAGGTAAAAAGTTTGAAATATATATATATA
>NC_028637.1:67156078-67158451 GCF_001406875.1 Solanum pennellii | reverse complement strand
TATATATATATATATATATATACACACACACACACCATATCAGGATCTACAAGGCTGGCTATAGTCCGCTCGGCCATCTAGATCTAGTTTAATATACGATCATAATATATTAACATATTATAATTTATTAAACTCTTATCCTTAGCTTTGGTTGTATGGTAAGCTTTTACCTAAGCATGGGGCCTGTCTAGATTATAAGGCTATTGATAAATAGCAGTTCTAGCATGGGTTTTAAATTGCCCCTTCTTTAATAACTAATGGGACTTACGACACAACATGCTTGCTATTATCAAGAATTTATAACGTGACTGTACCTCCATCTCAGAACCAAGTCAAGGACTATGATAAGAATTTAAGAACTCATAATATATTAGTATATCTTGACTAGATCCAGATATATTATTAGAACCTTATACAGAAATCATGCATCTGGCATAGATATGAAAGGTATTTTAGCCGTACATAGTCACGGCGGCAGTAAAGAAAATAGAATAATAAAAAGTAGTTTTGAATTACCTAAGATATCACACCGAAGCTTGAATTATGATTTCTTCACAACAGAATATTTTACAAGAGAGAAGAGAGAAGAGAGAAAAATAAAATTTTTATGGAAGAGCTCGTGTCACTTATCTGAGGGAGAGTGTCTCCTTTTGTAGGCAAAGTATAAACTAAGTGGGTCTCTTATCTGGTCCCCTTACACAGTATTTTTACTGTTTTACTATTTTTTCTTTTGCTTTCATCCTTATCTGGTATTCTTGGTCCTTAACAGACTGTAGAAACTCCTGTACTTTATCAAGCTGATTTTCTGTCAAGCTTATCTCTTGATCATCAGATTGGGCGTCTGCAATATCATTGCTGGTGCCACTTTTCATTGAAGTATCTGATTTAACAAATTCTGAGAGGTTTTGTAGTAAATTCCTCTTAACATATTCAAGATATTCATTTATCATTTCATCTTTATCTCCTTCTTGAATAGAGATTCTTCTGGCAATATGCTTGATAGCATTTTCAGCTGACAGCTTCTTTTGGGGTATGAACTTGTATTCTATAATCTTTGGTTGTATTTGATCTACAAGCTCTTGGACATGAGGTTGACAAGTTTTTGGGTCTTGTCTTATGAGCTTATCCCAAAAGTTGTGGTAATAAGTCCAATAAAGACAAGGAATTTTTTCCTCCGGGATATACCCTATCTCTGGATCCATTTATGAATCCATGGTATAGAAAATTCGATAAAAAAGTACATTTGATCAATTTTTTCTATATTACAGATATGACCTGATAAATATAAATTGGTTAGAAAAGGGAAAACTTTTACCTAGTCTTTGTAAAGATTTAAATAATTGTTTGGTAAAATCTTTACGGAAGGTCCATGGTAATTCCACCAAATGATGAACCAATTTGGGATAGTTTGTTCAAACACTTTTGCACAAATTTTTATAAACCAAGTGTGCTTATGTTTATCATTGTTATAATAAAATATTTTATGGAAGGCTTGAATATAATCCCAATAGGTCAAGTTCATACTTATTTTGTTGACATAAACTTGTCTTTCTTGCATAGTGGATATTCCCCATTCTTCTACAGATATAATCTGTTTAATAATAAATTTAGAGAAGTTATAAACTTCTTTTTCCTGTTTTGAAGTAAAATTCTAGAATTCCGTACTTCCTGTATGAACCAGAATAGCCTCGTAATATGATCGAGTCTTATAAGATTCTCCGGGGAAATATAACCCCTCTATTAGATACCTTTAGAATATCTTCCAAGGTTCATTACTTCTCTGAATATCAGAGTTTTCCAAAAGAAATATGATTTCTTTGGCAGTTGCTTTTTCAGAGCATTTTTGCATATCGCCCTCTTTTGCTAAAGAAGCATAGGTATCACCTTGCTCTTTTGTTTGCAGATATGCTTGTAATTGCTGATATAATGGACTATTTGTTGGAATATTGTAACGACCTGTTTAGTCGTTTTTAACAGTAGAGTTTATTTCTGGTAATAACTGTCTGGGTCGACGGATCCCACGACGGACCGTCAGGGGAACGACGGACCGTCGAGGGTGTCTCGTTCCAAAACACTTAGATCCTGAAAATTTGAGTACTGAGATCGACTCTCTCAACTTTATGACGGACCTGCAGGACGGACCGTCACAGGCTGCGTAACCCTAACTGGGTCGGATTTCTGATAAAAGTTTTTAAGGGGCGTTTTGGACTATTCATGCTTATAATTATAACGTTAGTGGGTTAATGTTAATAATTCAATTACTTGGGGGTTAAAGGAGATAATCTTGAAATAAATAGTGGGTTATTTTTATCATCTTTTATACTTAATTATATGACAATTAGGGTAAAAGAAAAAGGGTTTGAATAAGAAAAA
>NC_028637.1:67139210-67155410 GCF_001406875.1 Solanum pennellii | reverse complement strand
TCCTCAACTCTAGCCAGTCTTCATCACGTCAGATTTCAGGGTGAGCTATTGTCCCTAGCTCGGACTGGATTCTCTCTCATTCACGTCTTGATGCCTTGAAGTTCTGGAATGGACTAGCCGTTCATTTATTTTAGCTTCGTAGATACTCTTAGATTTAGTAATTTGAGGATAGATGTTCTTGTGGTGATGACTTCCAGATTTTGGGAATAATAAGTATTAAATTTTAGAAGTTATTTACTGGTTATATTAATGAGTTTTAAGTCTTCCGCATTATATTCTGTTTATTATGGTTGAAATATTGGTAAGAATTGGGATTAGATTGGTTGGTTCGCTCACATAGGACAATAAATGTGGGTGCCACTCGCGTCTCGTTTTGGGTCGTGACAAATATCCTTCAAATTGATAGTTGAAGATGATGATGATGCCTCATCAATTTTTGAATTAACATGTCCCTTATTTCCCAATATTATTGGAAATGATGAGTCGTATGACGACCTTTGAGAAGACTGAGAGGTCGATCTTCCTCTTCCTCGATTTTTACCCCCTCTGCCACGTGCTTGTGACCAAGGAGGAGGGTCATTTCCTCCCATGCTGTAATAACAAACTTATTAGTGATAATCAAAATAATCATCAAAGTCCAAGTAATAAAGACTAATGACTTCTTCATAATCTTGCATAGAAAAGTAGAAGTCGTCATGTATTATTGACAATATCAGTTTGTCAAGAATTAATTCTTGAATATCTTTTTCTAAAGGGAGTACCTTTAGAATGGTAATTAGAGATCTATCATCAAAGAAAAATGCAAAATAAGACATACTAAAAGTTTTTGTCTAGAAGGTTAGATATTCCCTGGATAACAAGTCTGGGAGGGAATTATCAATTCCTTTTTTTATATTGAATTTCAAAATCAAAAGGGGTTAGTTGGGCCTGCCACCTAGCAAATATTAACTTCGAAGCATCGTGTTTGAAATCTTTATCAAACATGTATTTAACAGATTGGACATCTGTTCTAATAAAAAAAATTTGATTATAAAGATCATCTTGAATTTCAAGACGCATTTAACAATACAAAGCATTTCATGTGCTATAGTCACATATCTGCGCTGGGCTTCAGTCCATTTACCTGAATGAAAACGAATAAGGTATTCATGTTTATCATGAGGGTTAACTTGTTTAAGAATCCCTCCATAACCAATATTTGAAGCATCAGTTTCAATAATTTTGGTCCATGCTGGGTTAGAAAGAGTTAAACAAGGTAAGGTTTTAATCCTTTGTTTAATACTTCTAACAAGCGTAGTAAGATTCTCATTCCAAGGGCACTTTTTACCCCTTTTTAATCTATCTGTCAAAGGTGCAAGATCTTTAGAAAGATTTTTATAAAAAGGGGAAATGTAATTTGAACTTCCCAAAAATCTTTGTAACATAGTCATGTCTGTTATAATATCAGGAAACTTTGACGCAAAATCTATAGATATTTGAATAAGAGTAATTTTTCCTTGACAAATTTGATGTCCTAGAAATCGAACATCAGTTTGAAATAAACTCATTTTTGATTTAGAGATAACTAAACCATTTTGAATAACAATTTTCTTGAAGATCTCAAGATGCTTAATATGAGATTCAAGAGTTTTTGAATAAACTAAAATATCATCAATATAAACAATTTTAAAATCCATACATAGATTAAAAATATTATTCATAATCTTCTGAACTTCAGATGGCATGTTTTTCAAACCGAATGGCATAACATTCCATTCATATTGGCCAAAAGGAATATTGAAAGCAGTTCGATAAGTATGTTCCTTAAAATCTGAATTTGCCAATATCCTGACTTCAAATCAAATTTAGAAAATATATTAGCATCATATAACCTTGTAAAAGATTTTTTTTATTTGGAATAAGATATCTAATACATTTTAAATTTTTGTTTAAAGTTTTATAGTTTATAACTAACCTTGGAACACCTCTTTCTTGTTCTGCAACTTCATTTACATAAAAAGCAGTACAAGACCAAGGAGATTTTGAAGGCTTTATTAATCCTTTCTGTATTAAATTATCAATTTCCTTTTTACAAAAATCCACTAATTCAGCATTCATTTGGCAGGAGCGAGATTTAGTGGGAATATCATTTTCAGAAAAATTATCTTCATATGGCAGAGTAACAATATGCTTTTTCCTGTCCCAAAAAGCACTTGGATGGTCTGAACAAATGTCAGCTGCCATTTTTCCAGAAATCAATTTAATTTTTTTTCTTGTATTTTAGCTGATCGAATAGATTCTGAAATATTCATGCTATATATTTTCATTTGTAAAGAATCAATATGTTTCTGTTTTAAATGGATTAATGTCACGACCCAAAATCACTAGTCGTGATGGCACCTATGTTCCCAACCGATAGGTAAGCGAACCCAACAAATATCACCAATTCAACTTAAACGTGAAAAGGTAAGTACCAAACTAATATCTAACATACTAAGATTCAAAATAAATGCGAAAAATAGAAAAAAACTACCCCAAGATTTAGTGTCATAAGTACAAGAGCTTCTACAATAGGATACAATTCCAACTAATATAACAATCTAAACATAAGAAATATCCTATAAGAATAACAAAATAACCTAATAAATAGAGGTAGATTGAAGGTGTGGGCTGCAGAATATCCCAAGCAGGGCACCACAACTCCAAGATAATTCAAACTCATATCCAATCTCCAAGAACGTGCCCGAAATTGAAAGCCAATCTGCAGCACAAAAGAGTGCAGCAAGTGTAGTATGAGTACGAAACCACGTGTACCCAGTATATCTCATTGACCGACAACGAAGAAGTAGTGACGGGAGTTTATATATGAAAAATTAATTCTTTAATTATAGAAGTCTATATGACACTTACTAGTCAAGTTTCATCAAATAGAGGTAATCAAACATCATGTAACTTTCAACCACCAAATAAAACACATAATCATAAAAAATGAAGGATGTCATGAGATGCGATGCAATATGATACTATGAAATGATGTGTCTCAGAATACCCAGTACTCTCTCAACCGTATATACATGATACTCCTCGGAAATACATCGAGAGTTCATGACCCATGGGGGACTCGCGAGGTCCATATACCGACACGGACGATCTCCACGTGTCTGTGCGGACGATCTCAACGCACTATCATAAAATCAAACAATTTCCGCACGGACGGTCTCCACGTGCCCCAATTATAATCTTAACATCTCACCATCCCCAGCACGTACGATCTCCATGTGCCCAACTTTTACTCAATCTCATGTCAATGCATGTACACAACATTATTTCAATAAAGGGGGATGATGATGCACCTCAATCAATTTATATCAGAATAATACATAACCACCCCAGTTATCACAACTATACGGGTGTAAGAAAGAAAACAAATTCACACAAGGATTTCAAGTCAATAATATATCAGCTAATGCCCATATGCTTTGGTATTCTCAAACTATAATCCACATTCTATAGTACTAACTTTCCCTTTTATAATTCTGGTACTCGTACCAATGCCCGTCACGCCATTGATACGAGACTCCCATCTTTCGCCCTTACCCCTTTGGCTATTTCATTTTTTTTTAATCTTTAATTGAGAAAACGTCCTTCAACAAGTCTAAAAGTCTTAACATACCTTTGAATGTTGATCATGTGTCACGAATCCTCATGATTTTGTCTTTCTCTTTTGTAAAGCTTCAGAATGTTCCCCAATCTATCAAATATGTAATATTCATAAGCAAGCGAGTTCATAAACACTCATATTACTACACTTCTAACCAAAACCAAGAACTCATCAAATTGCTAAAATTCAAGCTCGTAATTGCGGTGCCAACTAATATGTCACGTCTTATAATTATCTAAAAAATCAAGCCTAGTGTTAAGCCTCAAATTCTCCAAATATCTTAAATTCAATGATAATCATATAACATACAGATAATAATTAGTTATCTATCTCAATATAGAATAATAAACTTGATTTGCACTGTAATAACAGTAATTGAAATAGTCCGATTTTCAACCCATTCGCTAACACAAAATCTCAGAACGTCGAAATAATTGTCATCTATATCCTTGTATACAAATTCTAAATTTTACACGTACTACCTATGACCATCATTAACAAATCATTGACAGTTTCATAAATACTAAATAATAACTAAACCTTTGATATCATTAGAAAGTCATTAGCAATTAGCTTATCCTACCAAGAAACCATCCTACAACATAGAGTTAACTTTCCAAAATTTGCTTTCTTTACTTGTAATTACGTAATTTTTTTTTCCAGCCTAAATCTTGTCAACACAAATTCATATCCATTAATGATGAATCTCAATTGAAATATTTCTAACACCGAATTGTTGGAAACATTAATTTCTGCGTATTATTATTATTAGTTTTTACCATCAATTTGAATGTCCATCCTTAAAATAATGAACCATTAATGGTCATTAAATGCCTCCTTTAGGATTATCAAATTAATCCTAAAAAAAATACAATTTTCTTTCTTTAATAACAAATTTCAACCAAATGCAAATGTTTTGTTTCACTTTGAAATTTACTACTAATATAATAATATAATAATAACAACAATCTATTGCATTCTGACAACATACATTAATATGTAAAATTGGAAAGAATGAAAATTTCTTATTTTTACCTGAGCATGTTATTCTTTTTCTTCTTTTTGATCGCCGCCTCCACTTCTTTTATTTACTAAAATAAGAACTTATTAAACGTGACAAACCCACTAACCTATTATCACGTATGTGACCTAAGGATGATAAAATATTAATTAATTTAGAGAGTTGGCCCATTAACCCACTAATCAAATAATATTAATTAAATAAATAGTCTAAAATTTTTATTTTAATATATTTAGGGGAAGAGTCAAAATAATTCTAGTTCTCAAAACGACCTAGCGGGTCGTTACATCATGTACCACTAAAACAAATGTTCGCCCTCAAACGGTAAAAGAATAGAAAGCATGTGAATGGCTTAAACTAATATGGATATCTGATCCATGTACATGTTCGACTCATACTCCCTTGTAGCCTCCTCTATTTGATGATGCTTCCATATAACCTTTATTGAAATAATTACTTTCGACCTAAACTTTTGAATTTATCTATCCAATATAATAACTAGTTATCCCTCAAAGTAAGATTCTGATCACGTAATCACATACACATTATCCTAGATGGAACTTCTTCAGCATCGACTTATGAAATTTAATTTAACCCTAGTGGCAAAGCAAACTTGTAGCAATTCCACCAATACGTCGATCAATCTCGAAAGGAAAACTACACCTCATACTCAACTTGTTTTATTTTTCTTTTCAAATGTCATCACAGTCTTCATAAGTGTAACCTTCAATAGAATCCATTCTTTAATCGGTAACTCTAAATCACAAATTTATTATTATTTTTTATCTACATAATTTTTTTTTGCCTACTCTGAATCATGATGAACCTATCCCGAATTTACTTAACCTTATCCAAGGACTCTCTCATTTTGTATTGTACCCCATAACTAACATCATATAGACCAACCCAACCAATTGGAAATCGAATCACTTACTATACAAAGCCTTAAAGATATCATTTTGACGCTCAAATGATAACTATCGTGGTATGTTAACTCCAATAAAAATAAAAACTTGTCACAATGACTATCAAAATTGATCACACCTGTCCTAAGGACCTGGATAGTCCATTCAAATACACCATCAATCACAGGTGGAAGATTATACTAAGATCCACTTGAGTATCCAACTCCTTCTGCATAGACCTTCATACATGAGATGTCAATTATGTATCTCAATAAATACTAATAAAAAAAATGAGCATCTCATACAAGTGAACTATCTCCTGAATGTAGATGTAGGATAACTTATCCAAACTAAAAGTAATTTAAATTGATATAAAATATGTACACTTGGTCAATCGATCCATTATACCCCATATAACATCAAAATTGCATAAGAATACGTGGCAACCTTACCACAAAATTCATAGCAATATGTTTCCACTCCAACTCTAGTATAAGCATCATTTAAGTCATATTTGTTGTCCATATTTGCTCATAAACAATACATCTTAGTACACCTCGAATGAGTTGTGTACCTTGAATTTATGGCATCCTTCATGATCATTCTAGTTAACTGACCTATCCAAAGAAAAAAAAATTTATGATTTTTTTTCCCCTCAAATCTCCCTCATCATCAAGAATATTCTCCTTGGCTTCACCACATAACACCTTGTCTCGAATATTACACCCATTTTTATCATCAAAAAATTAAGTCTGAAACAAATAAGTACGACCTCACCTCTATGTAAGATAAAACTTTACCCCAGTTCAAAATATGAAGTCTCGAAAAATCATTGGCTAAGGATTGGATATCCATAACCCAAGGAAGCTCACCCACCTATAACAAAGCTAAATTTTCTATGCTCATAGTGTTTCTACTAAATGAATCTACTACTACATTAACCTCATCGCATAATAAAAGGTATATGTAATAGTCCCCGAAACAAACCAAAATCATCTCTGTCATCCCAAATTAATATTCCTCTTATTGAATATATATTAAATACCATCATGATCCTTGAATACATCACAATATACACCATAAAATAATACCCTCAAATCCTCATTGCGGATACTAAAATTGTCAACTTCAATCATTTATAGGAGAGTTCTTCTCGTTAATCAGTTTCAGCTACCTCAAAGTATAAGCTATCATTTATCTTTCTACATAGATACCCAATCAAAAGATAAATAGAAAGAAAGATCATCCAAATACAGTTGTTGTTCGGGCCTAAAACAGTATCTTACTGACCTCTGAATTCGATCTCCACCATTCAAATCAATGAACAACATGTCAGGAACACTCAATCCAAATTTTAGAGCGATCCAACGGTTAATTAATCAGAAAATACGATCTGAAGTTTGCTGGTCAAAGAAAAAAAACTGCAGCAAAACAAACCTTTTTCTTCTCTCTTCTCTCTTCTATTGTTAAAAGCTCTCTAAAAAGACTCTCTTATGTCCTAAAGTCTTTCAAAAGAAATACTAATGAGTAATTGAGTTATTCCCTCAAGACCATCCTCTATTTATAGAGTTGTGTTTTTCCTTACAAGTCAAAACCAACTGGAAATAGGATTACAATCCCAATCCTTTTCCTAATAGAATTGGAAACCAAATAAAGAGAATAAATCCAATCCATTTTCAAGTAGGATTAGACCATGAGCCCCTTGGTTGAAACATGGGCAATAGCCCAACATTGAGCTTTAGAAAACTCACCTCACACACATCAAACCATTGAAAAGCCGATTACTTCTAGGTTAATCTAGTAAGTGCAGGTGTAATGAATGCGAGCACCATCGATACTAACCAACTAGGCCTAAGAACTCCAAATATCATAGCTAAAATAGGCCAGTCCAATTTCAAACTGCCTCAATTCTCTTGGGATCCCTCCTAATACATTTCGCGGTCACTACACATTTCAACCATGCCACCAAACTAATCGAAACCCACACTAAAAAAAAACATGAACAAAGCTTAATTTTCTTCAGAGTCTAGAGAACCATCCTCAAATAATGCTCGTGATCCTTCCTACTATGGGAGTATACCAATATATCCTAGATGAAAATAATAACAAAGGAAACTCAATATGATAGAAACACCAATAAAAGTGTACTTGATCCAACAAAATTTTCTTACTCAACAAATCTTGTTACCGTTCTTTCAAATTCACTAAAGTATTCCAATAAGAAGTAATAGAAATAGGCCAAGTGTCTAACTATAAGTCAATACTAATTTTTATATCAAACTCACATGAAATGCCCTTAAAAAAACTCTTGCACCATTGGAATGAGCTCTAAGGAGACATATCATCACTAGTATCACAACTTAAGACGAATAGGTGAAGCAACCCTTGTTCCTCACATTGAATCTTTAGAGTCAATGATACGTTTCTTAAATGGGTAATGAGACTACCCCGCCACTTAAATTTTGAGATATCAGACATATTTGAAGTTAGTGTCTTACACTTATAGTCATAAATTTCATGACAATGAGAAATTCAATCCATATCCAAATGATGTTTAAGTCTTCCGTATATAAAATAACTATGGTTTTCCACGTGGCATATACTATTAAGTCAATATAAGATCGATGTAATCGATCTACCACTAAGAACCATCTACAGGTGTAGGAATATGTATAGATATAAGAGAAAGGTCACAAAGCATATCCAGATCCAAAATAAGGTACATACTTACGTAAATTGAAGTAGATCCACTTTCAAAATAAAATTATAGTCGATCGAGAGCATATCGAACAATACTTTGGACAACCCAAGTTACTCAAATACAATTATTTATTTGCGGAGGTAATATATCCAATCATCACTGTATTGATTCATAACTATTTTGTACCCATCTCTACAAGTGTTCTCATATAGCCTCATACAAGTATCCTTTCCAACATCCTATGACTAAAGAATTTTTTTTTCTCCCCTCTCAATTTCAACAGTATTACTGATCCTTAATTCAATATATAAAAAGCTCCTCACAATATGAATTGATCACTATTTATCATTAATCATTCATTTAAATATCCTTGCTAGTCGATACCAGTATAGCCTTTTATAATCTCTTGATGTATTTAACTTAACTAACCTTGTGGATTCTATCAAATGAATATCAATATGGTCATCGTACCATTCAACTTGAACTATTCAATTTATCTTCAATATACCTCCACTCTAAAGGATAAAAAAGGAAATCTGTCATATAAATCTTATAACAAATCTTAGTCTCTCAATATCATGAGAAGTGATCACATTTTATATCTCCACTCAACTTTTTCCCATAGCCTTACCATATTGGCTAAACTCTTATTTGATCAATTGAATATTATTAATCTTATCATTATCTTCAAGATATCAACATATACCTTTTCATTACTAAATTATTCACATATCATAAACACAGGTTATAAAATTGTCCCTAGTAAATTCAAATGAAGTTCAAGTATCCTTGTCTAAATCACACCTTGAGAAAGTTGTTCTTTCTATTTCAAACCTCGTCAATTTCATTATTAAAATTTGAAATGCTCAATACTAAGTTATTTCTCTAGCCACACAACTTATGTACTAAACTGCATAATATCATCCCCTACCACATATGTCAAATTTGAAAATATCTCCTCACTGTTGGTGAGAGAATGGAACAAGAAATTTCTGACCTTAAACCAAACCACACAAGCACGATAAGGAATGAAAGAAAAAAGTTTTCTAAAGTCCTATAGCCTCTCGAAGATAAGTAACGGACGTCTCCGCACCGATCTGCAAGACTCTACTAGACTCAGCTCTTGTACTCGTGAGACCGATGAACCTAGGGCTCTGATACCAATTTGTCACGACCCAAAATCACTAGTCGTGATGGCACCTATGTTCCCAACCGATAGGTAAGCCAACCCAACAAATATCACCAATTCAACTTAAACGTGAAAAGGTAAGTACCAAACTAATATCTAACATACTAAGATTCAAAATAAATGCGAAAAATAGAAAAAAAACTACCCCAAGATTTAGTGTCATAAGTACAAGAGCTTCTACAATAGGATACAATTCCAACTAATATAACAATCTAAACATAAGAAATATCCTATCAGAATAACAAAATAACCTAATAAATAGAGGTAGATTGAAGGTGTGGGCTGCAGAATATCCCAAGCAGGGCACCACAACTCCAAGATAATTCAAACTCATATCCAATCTCCAAGAACGTACCCGAAATTGAAAGCCAATCTGCACCACAAAAGAGTGCAGCAAGTGTAGTATGAGTACGAAAACACGTGTACCCAGTATACCTCATTGACCGACAACGAAGAAGTAGTGATGGGAGTTTATATATGAAAAATTAATTCTTTAATTATAGAAGTCTATATTACACTTACCAGTCAAGTTTCATCAAATAGAGGTAATCAAACATCATGTAACTTTCAACCACCAAATAAAACACATAATCATAAAAATGAAGGATGTCATGAGATGCGATGCAATATGATACTATGAAATGATGTGTCTCAGAATACCCAGTACTCTCTCAACCGTATATACATGATACTCCTCGGAAATACATCGAGAGTTCATGACCCATGGGGGACTCGCGAGGTCCATATACCGACACGGACGATCTCCACGTGTCTGTGCGTACGATCTCAACGCACTATCATAAAATCAAACAATTTCCGCACGGACGGTCTCCACGTGCCCCAATTATAATCTTAACATCTCACCATCCCCAGCACGGACGATCTCCACGTGCCCAACTTTTACTCAATCTCATGTCAATGCATGTACACAACATTATTTCAATAAAGGGGGATGATGATGCACCTCAATCAATTTATATCAGAATAATACATAACCACCCCAGTTATCACAACTATACGGGTGTAAGAAAGAAAACAAATTCACACAAGGATTTCAAGTCAATAATATATCAGCTAATGCCCATATGCTTTGGTATTCTCAAACTATAATCCACATTCTATAGTACTAACTTTCCCTTTTATAATTCTGGTACTCGTACCAATGCCCGTCACGCCATTGATACGAGACTCCCATCTTTCGCCCTTACCCCTTTGGCTATTTCATATTTTTTTAATCTTTAATTGAGAAAACGTCCTTCAACAAGTCTAAAAGTCTTAACATACCTTTGAATGTTGATCATGTGTCACGAATCCTCATGATTTTGTTTTTCTCTTTTGTAAAGCTTCAGAATGTTCCCCAATCTATCAAATATGTAATATTCATAAGCAAGCGAGTTCATAAACACTCATATTACTACACTTCTAACCAAAACCAAGAACTCATCAAATTGCTAAAATTCAAGCTCGTAATTGCGGTGCCAACTAATATGTCACGTCTTATAATTATCTAAAAAATCAAGCCTAGTGTTAAGCCTCAAATTCTCCAAATATCTTAAATTCAATGATAATCATATAACATACAGATAATAATTAGTTATCTATCTCAATATAGAATAATAAACTTGATTTGCACTGTAATAACAGTAATTGAAAATAGTCTGATTTTCAACCCATTCGCTAACACAAAATCTCAGAACCTCGAAATAATTGTCATCTATATCCTTGTATACAAATTCTAAATTTTACACGTACTACCTATGACCATCATTAACAAATCATTGACAGTTTCATAAATACTAAATAATAACTAAACCTTGGATATCATTAGAAAGTCATTAGCAATTAGCTTATCCAACCAAGAAACCATCCTACAACATAGAGTTAACTTTCCAAAATTTGCTTTCTTTACTTGTAATTACGTAATTTTTTTTTCCAACCTAAATCTTGTCAACACAAATTCATATCAATTAATGATGAATCTCAATTGAAATATTTCTAACACCGAATTGTTGGAAACATTAACTTCTGCGTATTATTATTATTAGTTTTTACCATCAATTTGAATGTCCATCCTTAAAATAATGAACCATTAATGGTCATTAAATGCCTCCTTTAGGATTATCAAATTAATTCTAAAAAAAATACAATTTTCTTTCTTTAATAACAAATTTCAACCAAATGCAAATGTTTTGTTTCACTTTGAAATTTACTACTAATATAATAATAACAACAATCTATTGCATTCTGACAACATACATTAATATGTAAAATTGGAAAGAATGAAAATTTCTTATTTTTACCTGAGCATGTTATTCTTTTTCTTCTTTTTGATCGCCGCCTCCACTTTTTTTATTTACTAAAATAAGAACTTATTAAACGTGACAAACCCACTAACCTATTATCACGTATGTGACCTAAGGATGATAAAATATTAATTAATTTAGAGAGTTGGCCCATTAACCACTAATCAAATAATATTAATTAAATAAATAGTCTAAAATTTTTATTTTAATATATTTAGGGGAAGAGTCAAAATAATTCTAGTTCTCAAAATGACCTAGCGGGTCGTTACAATTAAAGAGTTAATATCTCTAATGATTAGTTCAGTTATAAATTCAAAATTAATGGTATGACCATTATAATTCGCTGAAAAACCTTAAAAAGATAGATAGCATTTATAAAAGGAGTTCCGAGAATTATCGGAGGATGTAATTGATTTTTAACTAAAAAGAAAAAATAGGAATACAGACTTTACTCTGACAAATACAAGTATTAGACAACTTATACTTTATGTCTAAAGCATGATTAGATGTAGATTTAACAATATGAGTTGTTTTTTCAAAAAACCTTGAAGGGATTAATCCTTCCTGAATGCAACTAACGTTTGCACCACTATCAATCATAGCAATACTAGTTACTTTAAAATCATTATTAACTAGAATGGTACAATTAATATACCAACGATGTGCAGTAACAATCTGCATCATTCCAAGAAAACTATTATTGTTCTAGAAATAAGAGATTCATCTATCTCTTCGTCTACAACTGCCTTACCTTTGTCAGTAAGATGAGTCAAAGAAATATCTTTTTCATTTTCTAACTGCGAAATTCTATGATTATTAATCATTTGATTTTGTTTTAAAGATTTAATATCTTTTTTTAAGTTTTCAACTTCATGTTTCAAATCATCAAGAGAAGTATCTCTTTGGTTTTGACAATATCTTGCCCTTTCTTTTCAAGACGACAAAAGACTTCCTGCAAAGAATAAGGGCTAGGGTTATAATTTAAAGTTTCACTCTTCTTTGATTTTTCAAAAGATTTTGAAGAAGAGGTTTGAGAAGAAGCCATTTTCAAAATTTTATTTCTAAGATTTTCATCAAAAACATCTTTTAAAAGTTCAATGACATTATCAGAAGATATCATATGAAGATTGAAGTTTGTAAATTGAGACTGTAATTTATCTAAATTTGATTCTTCTATTTGAAAGTGTATTTTATAAAATTCATCTTGTCTACAGACACAAGTATCACCTGTACAATTGACACTTATTAGTAGCATCAGATTTATCATTATCACTATTAGAAGAATCTGAACTATAACGAGGAGAACCCGAATATGATTCGTACAATAGCTCATAAATTTTTTCTTCTGTTGAATCATCTAGTTCCAAAGCTTTAAGCTTTTCTGCCTTGCAGTTTGTAGCAAGATGACCAAATTTTCCATATTTGTAACATTTGATATTCTTTAAATCTCTTTTAGATAAATTTCTGGCAAATCTTGTTGCCTTCCTAGAAGCTTTCTTAGCTTCCTTCTTTTCCTTATATCGTTTTGAACGATGACGTTTTTTGTATCTTCTCTTTTGATCTTCTTCGGAAAATATCTTTTGATTTGGAATAGAAGGTCCTTCAATCCCAAATTGTGCACAAAAGTCTCCCAATTGAGATCGTTCTGACATTTGATTTCTCTTAATTTGTTGAGCTAGCTTAAGATCATTGCACAGATTTAATCCTTCTTGAGTACAAGTCCTTATTAATTTTCCATAAGTTAAAGTATCATAAGGAATCTCTGTATGATCCCCTCTTAGAGTTTTCTTCACTCTTTCCACAAATAAGGGAGGAACGCCATCTATAAATCTGGCTTTCCAATAACTTATTTTACTTTCTGGTAAATCCATGACCCTGCTTAGGAAGCTGTCTTTCTACCATCTGAATTTTCTTAAGTGTCTACACTAAGACCATTTAGCAGAGTTCTAATAGTTTCATTCTGGTTGGAAAATCTTTCATTAAAATGTTCTAAAATTGTGAGGACTAGGGTATAAACTGCATCCTCAGTCTTTTGACTAGTTATTTTTTCTGTTGGTTTTCCATCTTCACCAGTGACTATCTCCCTTTTTATCTCTTCTTTATATGCATTTGCAATGGAATACCTTTCTTCGGGAGATAGAAAAGTATCCCACCATCCTCGAAGTTGACCTGTAAATCCTGCAATAATCATCTTACAGGTAGCATGGTCAGAATTATTATTAGTATGCCTGCAAATAAACGAATACATCAGCATCCGATGTACCATGATGGAAACTTGTCGATCTGTCAAAGCATCCAGATTCCATTCATAAACCTCATTTCCACTGTATGACGTGTTAGTTTGATTCCAATATCTTTCCTCTATTAAGACGTCTTGAGGAGTTGGACGAGGGTAGTAATAAGTCATCATAGAAGGGATAGTAGCATAGTCACCTTTACCAACAATCTTTTGTTGATTACGATAACCAGATTTAAACCTTCTAGAATTAATCTCTGAGGTTTGTAAATCATCATTTTCAGAAAATTGTCCTTCAATTTTATTAATATTGGAAATACTAGTTGTAAAATAAATGGGTACTTAAACTAGAAAGTTTTTTATCAATAAGACTTTCTAAATCACTGAAAGTTTTTACTTTAAAATCAGTAGTATCAATGGGACGCTGGATATGCGTTGGTACAACATTTAGAGTTGTTTTAGAAGTAGAAGCAATATTTTCTTGAGGACTCCTTTGAAATTCTTTCACCAAAATAATTAATTCATCTAATTTTTTGTCTAGAGAACTAATATGTTCTCCTAAGACTTTAACATATAAACTCAAATAATTATTTTGAGCAATTAAATTATTAATTTCATTAATAGTAATCTGGGCAACATCAGTTTGGATAAATTTTTGAAAAGCTGAAAAAGTTAACCTAGTATTATTAGGTAATATGAACGGAGATTGGGGAGGATAGATGACCTTAGTAATAGAACCATCACTCTCTTTAAATGTTCTTTCAATAACTTTGATATATAAAGGTAAATAAGTTGTTATAAGCAGGGGAAAAAATAAATAATTTTATCATGTAAAGAACAAGTTTCATAAAAACCTTGCGATATATTATTTAAATCATCTTTGCTATAAGTCTCAAAAAATCAAGTTCTAAACTTGTTCCATTTTTTATTTTGAAATTCATTTTGAATATGTCTTCTTGCCAGGGATCCTGGACTAAAATCAATTTGGTGACTCATCATAATTCAAATACTGTTTAGATCCGACGTCTTATTAACGTCAAAGTCCATCTCAGATGGAGTTGATTCTAATTCAGACAACCTTTCTGCTGCCTGCACAATATTAGTGTTAGGGTCAATTCTTACCCTTTCCACTATTCTATCACTCATAGTATCACTTAAAGTGTGCAAAGATAAAGGTCTACTTCTAGCTGATCCGTAAGTAGAAATATCAGGATTAATAGGGGAAATATGTTGTATATCTGGCAAAGCTTTATAATCAGAAAAATGATCTCCTATTATAAACAGGAAGTTTCTCATTAAACTCAATACAAATTCTTCCGTCAAGATTTTGAGTGATATGAGAATGTTCACTATTAGTGGCTTCATTAGCTACCTGCCTTTGCGAAACAGCCGAGTTTAAAATCCATTTATCTGGAAAATTAATTTCTTCCCATTTAATGGGCCTTCTAGTGGTGATTTTAGATTTTATAAAATTAGTTTCAACCAAGATAGTTTCATTAGATTTATCAAATAATTTACATTTAGGATTTAACGTAGATAATAACTTATAATATATTCTGTAAGATAAACATATAAGTTCAGATCCAGGAGCATATTTATAGCCATGAGTCTTTAACATTTAATGTTAAGGCATCAAGAATATTAGCATCAGATAAAGACAGTTGGATATTAGGCCGAGTATTAAAATATACTGGGCCATATGCTACAGTAGATTCAATTGAACCCATTAAAGATTGTCTAAAATTCAATTTTCTAGCATCTCTTAAAGCAACTAAAAATGTTTCAGGTAACCCTTTAAGAATTAAAGGTTTAAAAGCAATTTGAACCATTCCTGTATGCATCCAATTATATTTAGTTTTATATAAATCAACGTCTTGTTTATTTAATAAACGAATAACATGTTCATCAGAATTAAGAGTCAAAGACTGCTCAGTTGTTTTCATCAATTATTTTGAAGAAAGTTTATCAAACCAACCATAATCATAAATAAGTTTTGTATCCACTTTAGGGATAGTCCATTTATTTAATAACTCAAGATTAAGAGGTATATCTACCTCTTCTAATCTAGTACTAGTACTTTTGATACTAGATTCTCCCAAATCCATGTATCTAGCAGCTTTCATATCTATGCCTTACACACATTAAATCTGCATCAGGTTCATAAAATATCTGGCTATATATATATATATATATATATATATATAT
>NC_028637.1:67105336-67138589 GCF_001406875.1 Solanum pennellii | reverse complement strand
ATATATAAATATATATATATTACTTTATTCAACTAAAGGTGTACACTTGTGAGGTGGAGGAGCTCAGCTTCTGACATGCATCAATATGTAAGGACAAAAAATACAGCTTTAAAAAGCTGTTCCCAAAGCTATTTAAATTGTACTTTAAATATAAAATATATATTTTATTTTATTTAACAAGGATAATTATGTAATTTTACCATTAAATTTTGAGATTTGTAGAGGATGAACAAGGGCAGATGGGTAATTTCGCTGTACTTTTTAGATCTATACATTTATTGTCTATCCACTTTACTTCTTTCCTTGTTTACTTCTCCTCCACATTTGCTTCTACATTGATTTCTCCTCCACAATTCCTCTCCATTAATCTCCATTTCTCCTCAAATTTCGCTTCAATGTTGCTGTCCATTTAATACAAATTAGAGGTTTTATCGCATAGTGGTCAGAAATTAGAGAGAAGAAGAGGTGTACAATACAACTCAGGTAACAATCTTTTTGAGCTTAAATTTGAAAAAATTATTGTTTTGTTCTTGCATGCAGCATCAGATTTGATTCTTGTAGCCATGAGACTATTTTGGTGTGTTTTGTTTCTGGTCTTCAAATTTGAATTTGTTCATCTTCTCAACTTATAAGCTTCATTTTGGAGTAAATCTAAAAGAAAATTGTGGGTGTATATAAGCGTCTGTTTATCAGAGAATTAAGGTGATAATTGACTCAAATATTGGTAGGGCGACAAGTAGTTGTATTTATAAAAATTATACATTTGTGATTGCACTGGCCATGTGTGTTTTCATTATATTAATTACTTGGTATGACATTGTTGTTGACAAAATATATTTATGTGAACAATTTAAAAGTAGCAGTAACTTAATTTTAGAGTTTTTTTTATACATTAAAAAATGATTTATAGTTTAAGATTTTTTGTAGACAACAGATTTTAAAAGTCTTAGGTTCGGCTTAAGTATATCAACAACCTCTGTACATTTTGAACTGAAACCGAGGAGAGGATAAAGTAATGAACTCGCACTATGTCCTCACAACAAAGCCTGACATACTGTTCAACCGACATTTCATTTGAAATAACATTCGAAGAAAGATAAAAACAAAAGACCATATAGGATATGCATATGCTATAGGGAGGGATAAGTGTTATCTCACTTCTGTCTGAGCTACTGCCCTTTTTGGGCCTCCCATCATGCACATTTGTACAGTTTGTCTCCAGAGTATTTTGAAATTTATCTAAGATAATTCAGTGCTCTGACATTAATATATGCACAAACTCTTCCTTTGAGATGCTCGACATAGACATACCAGTAAATGAATTCTTGTTTTCAGAAGTCTAGAGAAAAGAATGTAAAAACCATTCACTAGGTGAAGTTTTTATTATTTGTTTTATTGTGCATATCTTTTCCCAAACTCATCCACTTCTATGGTTTTGATGTACCTGGGAAGCACACAATGTTTCGAGTGTATGCAGATGAGTCAGCTACAGGGAGTTGTAGCATAAACTAATCTTCAGTTACTGATGGTTGTATTATTGTGTACATGCCTACTTGTGGTCCTTATAGTGTTAAACTGGTCAGAAGTGGAAATGGATCAATGGTTGTTTATCCCCCACACCTGCTTTAGATCATGGTAATCATCAATGTCATTGATAAATTGTAAAATTAATTTCACAAATCATGAACTACTTGAAACAGGAATAGAAGAAAATAGAGATAATGTGTCTGCCCTGTTGTTATCCCTGTCTTTGATGAGAATTAATTGTTGCCTTTGATGAGGTTGACTGCTATGGTTTGATACCTCATTTTGAGGTTGAATCATTGTTGCGTTTTGATCTTTTTCTGCTCCATTTTTTTGATGTATTTTAAACCATGGGTTGCTGATTTTGTATCGTATTGCTGCTGAATTTTAGACTAAGCTATTTCTTACACTTCTGATCAAATTTCAGTCTACTGTTGCTATGTGTCGAGCTAAATTTTGCTACACTTTTGGATATATTTGAGCCAATGGTTTTCCTATATATTTGGCTAAACTTTGCTGCACTTTTAAGTTAGCTAACTGCTGCGCTTTTTTAAAAAATATTGCTGCTACAAATGTTGCACTTTGGACAGAAGATGAGGCTTAAGGATTGCTGCATTTTTGCTAAACTATTGCTGCATTTTTTAGCTGATTGGGTTTCATTATTGCTCTGCTTTTTATGCTGCTATTATCGCGTTGGTTGCTAGAGATGCACTGCATGCATTCCTACGTTATTTCTACAATGAAAAAATTGAATACTATATGCATGGTATTACAGCCAATCTTGCTTGCTCCCGAGAACCCCAACCGTTTGCCATTACAGTCATGTTCCTCCACTTGTCCTGAACAGCATCAATAAGTATGAATAGGAAAGCATATTAACACCACATGCATAGATAAGAAACTAAAATTAAGACTAGACCTCACAACTATATCTGGTTCAAATAACTTCCAAACTTCCTCTGCACTAAATATAATTATCTAATGAAAAAAATGATAGAAGGAACCCTACTTTGAGATCTACATTTGAACGCAAACAGAATACTCCACTAAATTCTGGATCCTTGACAATCGTGCGCCATTTACCTCGTCCGTGCTTAAGTATCCCAACTTTAAGGGCAGCTTCTTCTTCTGAAGTCCACTTTTGCTTAGGTGCACCCATCAAAAACTGAGGGAGGAAACTTCAGAACAACCTACTCAAAGGACCCATAAGAATGTATCAACAGACCATCTGAAGAAGATAAATTGCACCATATATAAGACAGTTAATGGCTATCATGCATATCAAAATCCAAATTAGCTTGAATAATCAACATGTAAATCGGCTTCATATATAGTTAAGTTAACCTTAATAAACATAAACCTTGACGAGGATGCCATTCATTGCATAAATGCATAAAATGAAACCAGAAACAAGTCCAGACAAAACTACAGACAATGGTGTTAGATAAGTATATACTAAATTAATTCATGTCTATTAAACGTGTTTGTGATATGTACTTTGGAATTAGAAAGGTACGCATTACAATAATCATGTCAGTTAAACTTGTTTGCTGTTAAATTTTCCAAGTCCTGGAAAAAAGAGAACCAACTTTGTACCATAATGATCCAACTCCTAAAAGTCCAATTTTTTTATCAATACTATAAGTTGTTGGCATCCGTTTTACCTTGAATAGCATCTTATTCATGCTTTTAGCCGTCAAGTGATAATTTTTTACCTTGAGCCAATTTTTAATAACATTAGTTAAGGCATGGTGCCTATAGATTTTAATTTCAACAAAATATTTGTTTAAACATTTCTGGTTAGGATTTTAGGGAGAAGAAGAGGTGTTTGTATAATAGTTGCGCATTTTAAGGATAATTTGCTTCTTATCTTGAAATAATGTTTGAAGTTCTTCCCCTTTCATTGTTTTAGCTGTTATTAGATTTAAAGATTATGTTTATTATACTTTTTTTTCTTAACCATCACAATTCAATCATCGTGCTCCATATGTGTTAAGGTTAATTAGAAAACAAACACTTTGCATTTTATAAAGAGATAATTGTATATAACAGTAACTAATAACCTAAAATAAATGGAGTAGCTACGGTTTGATTTAATTATGTTCCATAGCAAACGTTAGCCAAAGTTTGTCAGTCGCCTCTCTCCCAAAAATCTCGCTCGCCACTCTCCCTCTGCTCGCCTCTCTCGCTTTATACACAGAAGTGTATAAATTGAGTTTCTATTTTGTATAAAGCGAGAGAAAATTGTATATACACATGCAAAAACATATATCTTCGTTCTATACACTTAATGATATAATTTACAAACATTTTACTTCAATTCAATTGTAGATAAATGCAAATTTTATACAAATATTGAAGCGCAAAAGGCCAACGAATTATACAATTGCGAATTATACAATTGCAGTGAAATACAATTTTCTCTAGCTTTATACAACAGAAGTGTATATATTGTGTTTCTGTTTTTGTATAAAGCGAGAGAAAAACATATATCTTCTTCCTATACACTTATATTATGCAATATACATACATTTTACTTCGATTCAATTGTATGCAAAGCAAATTTTATACAAATATTGCAGCGAAATAGGCAGCGAATATACAATTGTGCATTATACAATATGATAGCGAATTATACAATTGCAGTGAAATAGGCCAGCGAATTATACAATTGTATATGCATAGCGAATTATACAGTTTTATGTTTGCTATGGAGCACAATTATGCAAACTTTGCTATAACATATAAATATAAATTTTTTATTTGCTATATGTGAAAGTTGTCATTTTGTAAACCAAGTTCACTTAACCGTCCAATGGGCCAAGAAAGCAGAGGAAGTCGTAGCCCAGTGATATTATCTGATGGACCAAAGCCTCGAGAAAGATGACTAAATACTCTTTTCTACAGACATTCATATTTGAAGCTTAAAACACATTTATATATCATATTACTATTATTTATCAGATAACAAATTTAACAAAATAAATAAGATATTTGTACATATTCAATATAAACTCATCAAGTTATAGATGTATCGCGTACTTCAGATTAGTAAAAACATTATAACATAAGAATCATTTTACGTAATTGAATGATTCAAGAGAAAAAAAAACACAAAAATAACCATTTAAATACCAAATAATTTTCACAATGCTTTTCAAAAAATTTAATGATAATATCTAATAAAAAACAATCAATTACTTCTGATCTTAATTTGACCTCCTTTGTAACTTCTGAATGTCGAAAACATGTTAGTCTTAAAATATTTAGTCCACATTTTCAATGATTACTCGTTATATCGCTCTTAGTGATTGCTTTATTATTTTGAAGAAAGAAAATTTCAAAGTAAAAAACTAAAGTAAACCTTAACAAATATAGCAAAATCAAAAATAGAAATACATATGATATATGGAGAGAAATTTTGAAAAATAAGAGATATGAGATGAATATCAGATTTTTGGGAGAAAATTATATGGAGAGAGTGTGAATAATTTCTTTTCCTTTTTAAGAATAGGAAGACTAATTATGGTTAGTAAGATGCTAAGAAATAGCAATAATTCTCGAAATTGATTCAGTCTTTTACGATACAGTAAATACAAGATAAAATAAATAAATTCAATTTAATATTAATTAATTTGAATCTATTATCACCCGTAATTAATTTGTTATATTACAAATTATTAATAAGTAGATGTATATGATGTTATAAAGATTCTTATATCTATATGTAGATTAATTATTCCTATATTAATTTGTTAATCATCATAATTATAATTTTAATTAATTATCACTCATAACCATAGTCAATTATCACCTTAATTCTCTGATAAACAGAAGCTTATATACACCCACAATTTTCATTTAGATTTACTCCAAAATGAAGCTTATAAGTTGAGAAGATGAACAAATTCAAATTTGAAGACCAGAAACGAAACGCACCAAAATAGTCTCATGGCTACAAGAATCAAATATGATGCTGCATGCAAGAACAAAACAATAATTTGTTCAAATTTAAGCTCAAAAAGATTGTTACGTGAGTTGTATTGTACACCTCTTCTTCTCTCTAATTTCTGACCACTATGCGATAAAACCTCTAATTTGTATTATCTGAACAGCAACATTGAAGCGAAATTTGAGGAGAAATGGAGATTAATGGAGAGGAATTGTGGAGGAGAAATCAATGTAGAAGCAAATGTGGAGGAGAAGTAAACAAGGAAAGAAGTAAAGTGGATAGACAATAAATGTACAGATCTAAAAAGTAGAGCGAAATTACCCATCTGTCTTTGTTCATCCTCTACAAATCTCCAAATTTAATGGTAAAATTACATAATTATCCTTGTTAAATAAAATAAAATATATATTTTATATTTAAAGTACAATTTAAATATCTTTGGGAACAGCTTTTTAAAGCTGTATTTTTTGTCCTTACATAGTGATGCATGTTAGAAGCTGAGCTCCTCCACCTCACAAGTGTACACCTTTTAGTTGAATAAAGTAATATATATATATATATATATATATATATACACAAAATGAGTTGGAAGAAACAGAACTCTATGTAAAAAATAAAATAAACAGAGGTATGCATCTACTCACAAATTGGCTAAATGAAGGAAAATAGTGAAACTAAAAAATGCTATCGAGATATTGCAACATATAAGTACAANATATATATATATATATATATATATATATAGAGCCAGATATTTTATGAACCTGATGCAGATTTAATGTGTGTAAGGCATAGATATGAAAGCTGCTAGATACATGGATTTGGGAGCATCTAGTATCAAAAGTACTAGATTAGAAGAGGTAGATATACCTCTTAATCTTGAGTTATTGAATAAATGGACTATCCGTAAAGTGGATACAAAACTTATTTATGAATATGGTTGGTTTGATAAACTTTCTTCAAAATAATTGATGAAAACAACTGAGCAGTCTTTGACTCTTAATTCTGATGAACATGTTATTCGTTTATTAAATAAACAAGACGTTGATTTATATAAAACTAAATATAATTGGATCCATATAGGAATGGTTCAAATTGCTTTTAAACCTTTAATTCTTTAAGGGTTACCTGAAACATTTTTAGTTGCTTTAAGAGATGCTAGAAAATTGAATTTTAGACAATCTTTAATGGTTTCAATTGAATCTACTGTAGCATATGGCCCAGTATATTTTAATACTCGGCCTAATCTCCAACTGTCTTTATCTGATGCTAATATTCTTGATGCTTTAACATTAAATGTTAAGACTCATGGCTATAAATAGATTTTAAAATTATTTTTTTACGAACCGAAAGATGCATTTATGTAGTAATTTCTAATATGTGTCATTTTAAAAAAAAACTTTTTTTTTAATTTTAGGTTGACTTTTTAATACGTAAATGTTGATAATAATTATGGAGCTGACATGTGGCGTTTTTTCTTCTGCAATTATATATTGATAGACAACAAGAATTTTGACTAATAGTTTATCATACATTTTTTAATCATATTGATGTACAGAAGATTACAATTTATAGTACATTCAATACAGGTTTTGAATAAGTCTTTTTTGTTAATACATCAAATTAATGTAATCTAATTTATCTTTTGAAATTAGTTAAATTGACTTTTCAAAAGCGTAACATGACTACTAAAAATGGTCAGAGAGAGTAATTAACAATAAAATACTTCGGTAGAATATGATAAGGTAAAACTTAGTCTCCCTTGTACTTATCCGTGAGCATTTATTTCAATTTTTATTAAAATAGAAGTAGCGCCCTCTAGTGGTACAAATAGGCAAATATAAAATATTATCTCTCTACCAAAAATATACGAAAATTCAAAGAATACATTTTTGTGATTTTTTCTTTTTCCAAATCAAAAATAAAGGTTTTATCTAAAAAAACACGATTATTTTTATCTAAAAACACAATTATTATTAAAATAAAGGTTTATAGTTTAAAAATAAATATTTTAGCAAGAAATGAATTGGAACTCATAGAAGGTCCAAAATCATATGTCTACTGATTGGGGAAGGTGAAATTTAAAATAATAGACATATTAATAGGAACGGGAGTAAACTTTACAATATGTATGGGCTTATTAATGAGAATACTTTACAATAGCTAGTACGGGTTCATGAATTCTACAAAGGAACACGTACTAGCTGCTTGTTCCTACTTGATTGAAGCTTAACTGTAAATAGTTTCGTATAAAAGCTAGTATTATTTATAAACCTTCGAATAACACACCAATTACAAATAAATGTAATCCATGGAATTATATACTCTAATTCCTATCTACCCCAAGACCAAAACCCCAAGTTTTAAGATTTCTAATGTTCTTCAAGTTCTTCAACTTGTCGAACAATACCTTCACTTAAACCTCTGATTGTATGCAAAACTCTTGTAAACATATTACAATATTACTTTCAACTCGCAGCACTTTTCAGAATCAAAACTCTCACAAATTCATGATCGTGTTTTGATATTACTGTTAATATAAGCGCAAATTTCTTCAAAGAAACTATTGTTGTATTTATAGACCACACATCCTTATTCGTCTTTGAACTTGTCTTCGCCTCAAAGCCTTTTTGTACTCTACTTGGACTTCCTCTTTACTAGGAAAGAAACCTGACATGTGAATTCCTTAATCAGGTAGGAAATAGGTTACGTGAATTCCTAAATCAAGTAGGAATTAAGTTTTCTTTAAGTCTTCCAGTTACATTTGAATAACACTATGTTTGAATCATTGTTATCCATTGTATTGTATTGTATCATATACTATACCTACAATGTTTGTTTTGATTATTACTTAAAAATGTATTGTACTGTATTGTTAAATTTCGTTGTTACGTAACAATGAGAAGCCCTATTTTATGGAACAACCAATTTGGTGTGTTCCCATTGTTACTTAATTTTTTTTCCAATTATATCTTTACATAATATTTCAAAAGACTATTTTACCCTTTACCGTAAATATTTAAATCAATCAAACCTCCTACCCTAGAATAATTAAGGATATTTTAGTAAATTTATAAATTACAATACAGTACGATACAATCAAAACAAACAACTAAAATGTTATTAAACAATAACAAACAATACGGTCTAGCCAAACATTGTATCTGTCATACAATATAGTACAACAGAGTACAATACAATATAATACATTATAAGACAATGGATAACAATAATTCAAACAAAGTGTAACTAAACCACGTCTCTACAACCTGTTCTATGCACTTTGATACTTTTACATTCTTTCAAAAACTTTTATTTAGGCATCTGTGCTTCTTTCACACGTTTAAAGTTATGTGTTATGGGTGGTGGAAATTTTATAACAAAGTAGTTATTATATTCAACACCTACAACTATGTTTTGTTGCAAATCTAGCTTACATTACATCAACATCTTGATTAGCTAAAAATGGCGTTAGGAATAATTTTGGAAATTACTCTACTGGTAAAAGACAATTAATTCTACACAATTTATTTGAATATATAAAATACCTCTCTCCTTAAGCTTACTTTAATTTTCACCATGGTGTCATGGAAGGATAATAACATGCGGAATTTAGCTTACCAGGGCAACCAAATAATATCATTTCTATAGTAGTATCTGTCAAATTCGTGTATCCAATTTTAAGAGAAATGATGAGACTACTCTAATTAACTCTAGCTAACACAAGGGTTTGTTGGGTTTTAAAATGTGTGAATGGAAAATGAAGAGTTGTGATTTTGGTTGCGACTTTTATGAAAAGTTATGACTTTAATGAAAAGTTACGACTTTTATGAAAGGTGATGACCTTTCTAAAAGATTGTAATTTTTCCAAAGGTTTGTGACCTATCTGGTAAGGCACAATGAGAAACTTTTCGCACTACCCTTTTGTCCCCTCTTTTTGAAATAGAATTCCTTGACTTCTTCTACTAGTGTTCTAAGTGTACTTTACTCCCGTTGAGTGGCTCGTTGACACCAACATTTTTGGTATCAATACACAGGTAATTGATATCGTTCTATCCTTGGAGCACATACTACAAATCAAACCTCGAATATTAGAGGGGAATAATTTCCTTAAGGGGACACTGTGCATTTAGTGGGCTTGATCTTCTTTCTGTTTTTTCAAATTTTGGTATGTGTTATATATTTTAGATTTGTGAACTAGTTTTTGTTCTTCAGTTCTTCACTGATTCATTTAACTTTGATAACTCCGTGTTTCTGCAAAATTTGTTGGAATCAGTAAGATTCTATAAAGATAGGTTGACAAAAATTCATCTTTAAGAAAAAAAATTCGTATATTTTTTTTAACTCGTTTCTGATTCTAGTTTAACTTTTGTAGTTGTGAAATGTTATTAGACTTTGTTGGGTACTTCAAAATTTATTTTAAATATCTTAGGAATACAAGATGAATGACAGGGTTCAGTTGGCAATATCTATAATTGATATTCCTGAGTACCGAATTTATATATATATATATATTATATTAGAAGTGACACTTGAGGGTGTACGAACACTGCTATATGCAGTTGTACTAAAAGTAGCAAAAATAGTATAATAAACTTGGGCTTATTTTGAATTCAATGCCATGTGTATGCAATGCCCTCCAATTTGCCTTTTTTTAACAGACACGTAATATTATCTTATCTTTGTGGGAGAAAGCTGATTTTCACTTACACTCCCCAAATTTCTTTAGGCTTCTATTCCTAATATTTCTCTCTCTTTTCTCTTCACTTACAGTTCCCAAATTTCTTTAAGGGCTTCTATTCCTTATAATTCTCTCTCTTTTCTCTGCAAAATTGATGCATTTCTTCCTCCAAATTAGTATAGAAGAAGCTTGGTCGAAAAGTTGTTCACATTTTCCTTTTTTTTGTCTGTTTATTTTTCTGAAAAATTTGAACAAATCACAGTTCCAATCGCTAGGCTGTCCAAGAGAGCCTCTCTCTTACCCTAAGTCGAAAACTGAGTACCAAGAAATTGTTCAAAATTCCCAACTTTTCTGGAACAAGCTTCAACAATTCTCCGCATCACCGCTTACCATTTTCAAGTTAGTCTAATTTTCGTTCTCTTTCTTTCTATTTTACGATTTCAAAAAATATTTGGAACAGTTTACATGTTACAGTCATCATAAAGAGGAATCTCTTTTGAGGTATAAAATAATAGGGTAACTAGAAAGTTGGTTGTTTTTTGTTATAGTAGATGATACCCTTTTTTAGATTTTGATAGATTTTGTAGCAAGTAATATTGCTTCATTTCGAGTTTCTATCAAAATTGTGTGGACTTCTACAACAAGAATTGTTTCTTTTTCCTCTTGCACTTTTGTCTTTTCAATTTCTTTTCATGTTTTCCGTTCTCTTTGGAGCTTTGTACTTACAAGTATGCAAATTTTGCAGATTGTTGACAAAGTTTGGTACTTGCCTAGTATACATACAAGAGAAAGTCATATGTTTGGTTTTTGATTTATGCTAGAGACAGTCATATATGTTATTCAATTTATGAGTATCTCTAGTATAAATATGTCAGAACCACTTGTAAGAGACGATACTGCATGAATAACCTCCTCGAAGAAATCATACTTGTTCATAATTAAAAAAAATATTTTTTTTCTTCCAAATAAATTATAGAATTACAAATCAAGAAAAAATTTCACCTCGAATCATATACTATTATATTTCTTTCAATAGATCCCCCATAGAAGTAATATAATTTAGATTATGCTTTTTAAGGACTTTCAAATTTTTAATAGTGTAGATTCTGTAATAGTCTTACACATAATAATATTGATTGAACAACAATAAAATAAATTATCCTAGTAAAATAAATGATTGCAATACATCAATAAAACAAACAACACGTTAATAAGAAAACGATAAACAACTTTATTATAGAAACTTTATTCTTTCGGACAACAACTTTATTCTTCTTAAGAACATTTAGATTTGTCATATCTTTAAGTTTTCGATCACAACTTTCTGAAAATGTCACTGCTTATCAAAAAAGTCATAACCCTTTGAAAAGGCACAACTCATCATAAAAGGCACAACCCTTTAAAAATGTCACAACCCTTTGAAAATGTCACAACTCATTGAAAAAGTTAACACCTGTCAAAAAAACTCACTACCCTTTGGAAAAGTCACAATCCATTTAAAAAGTCACAATCCTTTAATTTTGAAAAGGTATCTTCTTTCATTGATAAATAAAATAAATTGAGCATTTTTCATTGGGGGCAGTATAGTAATTCAACATTTAAATTTGAGAGTTCATGCTTTTAAGGTATGTAAATAAATGTATATCTGTGTGTGTGTGTGTGTGTGTGTGTGTGCATGCGTGTGTGTGTGTGTGTGTGTGCGCGCGTGCGTGCGTGTGTGCGCGTGCGCGTGCGTGCGTGTGTGCGCGTGCGCGTGCGTGCGTGTGCGTGCGCGTGCGTGCGCGTGTGCGTGTGTGTGTTTGTGTGTGTGTGTGTGTGTGTGTGTGTGTGTTGTGTGTGTGTGTGTGTGTGATATATATATATAATTATCAAATTACAAAGGGGTAGATGGAACATACTTAGCAAGAGGAACCACAGAAAACGAAGGGATGGACCCAAAGATGAACTTGATAAATATAAAACAAAAATTTTTGAGAGATATTGTATATAAAATCACTGGAAGACCGAAGAAAAAAGGAAATTAACACGTAGAAGAACAAGTAACAACAAATTGACTTACTTTCCACGAAGCACTTGGAGAAAGATATAACTAGAATGGAAGTGAAAAATCTACGAATTTACGAAGCTACTAGCCTATCAAGCATATGGGAAGTCGTGCTCATTGGCCTATGGCGGGGGGTAATAATTATTCTATATTGCTTGGGTAAATAGCCCCTTTCTTATTGAATAGTTCAAATAACTAGTTGAACATACCTATTCTATTAAACAATAGCCTCCCCTTATCGAAAAGAAGGGCCCGAAAATGTGAGGATTGGCTTTCTCATCCCCCTAAGGAAGTAGAGCGCATATAGTTTCCGATCTCCCGGTGGAGCCGAGCCATCTACTTCTCTGAGACCTGTTCCCAGGGATCCAGATCAATATGCCTCGAAGTGGGAAGGAAATCAACCCGGCCACCAACCTAATTCTTTTCCATCTATCTCGTCCGTATCAACACCATCAAAGTGTCCTAAGAGCCACGCGGGTATACACAAAGAAACAACATATATTCCTCGATTCAACGAAGCCACTTATTATAAATGTATATTTTTATATTACAATAAATGCAAGTTAGGGTTAGTGACTTTGGGACCAAGTCAATTTTGTGTGTGCGGGTTTGTGTTTGTATGTGTGTGTGTGCGTGTTTTATATTATGTAATAACGATGTAACATAAAATAAAAATATCACTCAAGTAAATCAAAACAACTTATGGAAATTTACTAGGTGAAGTCAAGCATTTAAGAGTCTTCTTGATCTAACTTTTTAGACTGTGGACGATATGATCAAAGAGAAGACTCTAGAGGAGATCCGCAAAACATTCAACATAGAGAATGACTTCAAGCCTACGGAACAAAAGGAGGTTAGAAAGGAGAATGCCTAAGCATTTGAGTGAAGCTGTTGTTTTTCATATGATGGGCCAAAATTATTTGTGTATATATGATTACGCAGAATATGAAAGTGTTAGCTTCACACAAATCCTAGGTGTATGGGTTAAGTTATTCTTAATTTTAAAGATCTCGCGGAGTTCCTTTGGATTGCTTTATTTGAATTATATGCCACAGTTTGACAAGTAAGATAAAGTAGGCTCTTTATGCACATGTAGTTAGCAAACATAATCTAATCAAAGAATTAAATAATAGAAAATGTTTTATAATGCTTCAATTTCACCTAATAAATTATCGTAACTTAATTCATTCCTTCACATGATTCTTTTTTCTTCAATTACTTCTTTATTACATAATATAAAGCAATTACTAATACTTTAAAATTGATTATCTTATTAGTTATAATATCATTTTTTGCATTATTAGCTTGAAAACTTCTTAGAGAAAATAACCTTTTAAAGTATAAACTATCACTTTTAAAATAGTCATCCATATTTTATAAACTTCCTAGAATTTAACTAATATATTTCCATTTTTTCAAAGAAAAGATTATACTAACGTTGATCAATATAATAATAATCTAAATGTTGAAATTAGAGATGAATTATTCATAGAAAACTAAACCTTAAAAATGCAAGAACGTTAAGATGGCTGGAAAATAGAAATTCAACAATATATATATATATATATATATATATAATTAATTAATTAATTATCACAATACAAAGGGGGGAAGAAGGAATATACTTAGCAAGAGGAACCACAGAAAACGGATGGACGGACCCAAACATGTACTTGTTAAATATAAATCAAAATTTTCTGAGGGACATTGTATATCAAATCACCGCAAGACCAAACAAATAAGGAAATTATCATGTAGAAAAACAAGTAACAACAAATTGACTTACCTTCTACGAAGATCTTGGAGAGAAGATAGAACTAGAATGGAAGAGGAAAATCTACGAAGTTACAAAGCTACCAGCCCGGGTTGAATTCAACAAAGCAAGTTATTATATATGAACATTTCTATATTACAATAAATGCAAAGCTAGGGTTACTAACTCTGGGACCAAGTCAATTTTATGTGTGCGTATTTGTGTTTGTATGTGTGTTTGCGCGCTTTATCTTATGTAATAACGATATAACATAAGAAAAAAAATCACTCAAGTATACCAAAATATAGAAATTTACTAGGTGAAGCCAAGCATTTAAAAGTGTTCTTGATGTCTCTTTTTACACTATGGCAGATATGATCAAAGAAAAGACTCTAGAAGAGATCCGCCAAACACTAAACATTGAGAAAATTTTCAAGTCTAAGGAAAAAAGGAGGTTAGAAAGGAGAATGCCTAAGCATTTGAGTGAAGCTGGTGCTTTTCATATTATGGGCCAAAATTATTTGTTTATATATGACTACCAAGAATATGAAAATGCTAGCTTTCCTCAAATCCTAAGGTATCTCCTTTCTAAACTCTTTCCCTTCCTCATGGGTTAAGTTATTCTTAATATTAAAGATCTCTCGGATTTCCTTTGGATTCTTTTATTTGATCTTATATGCCACAGTTTGACAAGTAAGATCAAGTAGGATCTTTACGCTCATGTAGTTAGCAAACATAATCAAATCAAAGAATTAAATATGAGAAAATGTTTTATAATGCTTGGACTTCAACCTAATAAATAATCGTAAGTTAATTCATTCCTTCGGATAATTTTTTTTCTTCCTTTACTACTTTATTATATAATTTAAAGGAATTATAAATACTTTAAAATTGGTTATCTAATTAGTTATTATATCATTTTTTGCTTAATTAGCTTGAAAACTCCCTAGAGAAAATAACATTTTAAAGTACAAACTATCACTTGATAAATATAAATCATTTTTTTTGCGAGACATTGTATATCAAATTAGCCTAATACCAAGTAAACAAGGAAATTAACTCGAAGAAGAACAAGTAACTAAAATCGACTTACCTTCTATGAAGAGATTGGAGAGAAGATAGACCTAGAATTGAAGAGGAAAATCTACAAAGTTACAAAACTATCAGCACGGGTATGCACAAAGAAACAACAAATCTTCCTCAGTTCAACAACGCAACTTATTAGGAATGAATATTTTTATTTTACAATATATGTAAAGTTAGGGTTAGTAACTTTGGACCATGTCAATTTTGTGTGTGCGGGTTTGTGTTTGTATGTGTGTGTACGCTCTTTATATTATGTAATAACGATGTAACATAAGATAAAAATATCACTCAAGTAAATCAAAATAACTTATGAAATTTACTAGGTAAAGCCAAACATTTAAGAGTCTGCTTGATCTCACTTGTCAAACTGTGGCAGATATGATCAAAGAGAAGACTCTAGAGGAGATCCACTAAACATTAAAAATCGATAATGACCTCAAGCCTAAGGAATAAAAGGAGGTTAGAAAGGAGAATGTCTATGCATTTGAGTGAAGCTGATGTTTTTCATATGATGAGCCAAAAATATTTGTTTATATACGATTACTCAGAATATGAAAGTATTAGCTTCACTCAAGTCCTCAGGTATTCTCCCTTTCTAAACTCTTCCCTTCCGTAGGGGTTAAGTTATTCTTAATGTGAAAGATCTCGCGGATTTCCTTTGGATTCTTTTCTATGATCTTATATGCCATTGTTTGACAAGTTAGATCAAGTAGGCTCTTTATGCTCATGTAGTTAGCAAACATAATTAAATCAATGAATTAAATAAGAAAAATGTTTTATAATGCTTGAACTTTTACCTAATAAATTATCGTAAGTTAATTCATTCCTTCACGTTATTTTTTTCTTCTATTACTTATTTATTATATTATTTAAAGCAAATATACTTACTATAAAATTAATTATCTAATTAGTTATTATATCATTTTTTGCTTAATTAGCTTGAAAAGTCCTTATTGAAAATAACCTTTTAAAGTACAAACTATCACTTTTAAAATAATCTTTCATATTTTATAAACTTGCTAGAATTTAACTAATATATTTCCTTATTTTCAAAGACAAGATAACATCAATGTTGATCTATATAATAATAATGTGAATATTGAAATTAGTGATTAATATTCAGAGAAAACTAAGCCTTTAGAAAAAAATGCAAGCACACTAAGATGGCTGGAAAACAAAACATCAACAACATATATATATATATATATCAACAAAAGGGGTCAGAAGGAACATACTTATTAAGTGGAACCACAGAAAACGGATGGAAGGACCCAAACATGAATTTGATAAATATAAAACAAAATTTTTTGAGATACATTGTATATCAAATCAGTGCAAGACTAAAGAAATAAGGAAATTAACACATAGAAAAACGAGTAACAACAAATCGACATACCTTCTATGAAGAGCTTGGAGAGAAGATAGAACTAGAATGGAATAGGAAAATCTACGAAGTTACAAAGCTACCAGCTGGGTATAAAGAATGAAACAACAGATCTTCCTCAGTTCAACAAAACAAGTTACTGTAAATGAATATTCTTGTATGACAATAAATGAAAAGTTAGGGTTAGTAACTTTGGGACCAAGTCAATTTTATGTGTTCGTGTGTATGTTTGTATGTGTGTTGCGCGCTTTATATTATGTAATAACGATGTATCGTAAGATAAAAGAATCACTCAACTAAATCAAAATAACTTATGGAAATTTACTAGGTGAAGCCAAGCATTTAAGAGTCTTCTTGATCTAACTTTTCAGATTGTGGCAGATATGATCAAAGAGAAGACTCTAGAGGAGATCCGCAAAACATTCAACAATGAGAATGACTTCAAGCCTAAGGAAAAAAGGTGTTTAGAAAGGATAATGCCTAAGAATTTTAGTGAAGCTGGTGTTTTTCATACGATGGGCTAAATTTATTTGTTTATACACGATTACCCAGAATAGGAAAATGTTAGCTTCACTCAAATCCCTAGTATTCTCCCTTTCTAAACTCATCCCCTTCCTCACGAGTTAAGTTTTTCTTAATGTTAAAGATCTCGCGGATTTCCTTTGGATTCTTTTATTTGATCGTATATGCCACAATTTGACAAGTAAGATCAAGTTGGCTCTTTATGCTCATGTAGTTAGCAAATATAATCAAATCAAAGAATTAACTATGAGAAAATATTTTATAATGCTTGCACTTTCACCTAATAAATTACCGTAATTAATTTCATTCCTTCACGTAATGTTTTTTTTCATTAATTCTTTCTTATATAATTTAGAGCAATTATAAATACTTTAAAAGTGATTATCTAATTAGTTATTATATCCTTTTTTTGCTTAATTAGTGTGGAAACTCCTTAGAGAAAATAACCTTTTAAAGTACAAACTATCACTTTTCAAAGAATCTTCCATATTTTATAAACTTGCTAGAATTTAAATAATATATTTCATTTTTTCAAAGACAAGATGAATCCAACGATGATCTATATAACAATAATGTCAATATTGAAATTAGTGATGAATTATTTAGAGAAAACTAAACCTTTAGAAAAAATGCAAGCACACTAGGATGGCTGGAAAACAAAACACCAACAACATATATATATATAATTATCACAATACAAAGGGGGCAGAAGGAACAAACTTAGTAAGAGGAACAACAGAAAACGGATGGACGGACCCAAACATGAACTTGATAAATATAAATCAAAATTTGTTGAGAGACATTGTATATCAAATCACAGCAAGACCGAAGAAATAAGGAAATTAACTCGTAGAAAAACAAGTAAAAACAAATCGACTTACTTTCCACGAAGATCTAGGAGAGAAGATAGAACTAGTATGGAAGAGGAAAATCTATGAAGTTACCAAGCTACCAGTCTGGGTATAAACAAAGAAACAACAAATCTTCCTCGGTTCAACAAAGCAAGTTATTATAAATTAATATTTTTAATATTACAATAAATGCAAAGTTAGGGTTAGTAACTATGGGACCAAGTCAATTTTATGTGTGCGTGTTTGTGTTTGTATGTGTGTTCGTGCGCTTTATATAACATAATAACGATGTAATGTAAGATAAAAAATCACTCAAGTAAATCAAAATAACTTATGAGGATTTACTAGGTGAAGCTAAGCATTTAAGAGTCTTCTTGATCTAACTGTTTAAATTGTGGCAGATATGATCAAAGAGAAGACTCTAGAGGAGATCCACAAAACATTCAACATTGAGAATGACTTCAAGCCTGAGGAAAAAAGTAGGTTAGAAAGGATAATGGCCAAGCATTTGAGTGAAACGGGTGTTTTTCAACGGATAGGCCAAAATAACTTTTTATATACGATTACTCAAAATATGAAAATGTTAGCTTCACTCAAATTCTTAGGTATTCTCCCTTTCTAAACTCCTCCCCTTCCTCATGGGTTAAGTTATTCTTAAAATCAAAGATCTCGCAGATTTCCTTTAGATTCTTTTATTTGATCTTATATGCCACAATTTGATAAGTAAGATCAAGTAGGTTCTTCATTCTCATGCAGTTTGCAAACA
Organism: Solanum pennellii; assembly: GCF_001406875.1. NCBI lineage: Eukaryota > Viridiplantae > Streptophyta > Magnoliopsida > Solanales > Solanaceae > Solanum > Solanum pennellii. The sequence continues at coordinate 67,120,026 of NC_028637.1, read as the reverse complement.
TAATCAAATAAAATAATTAAATATGAGAAAATGTTTTATATTGCTTGGACTTTCACCCAATAATTTACCGTAAGTTAATTCATTCCTTCACGTGATTTTTTTCTTCCATTATTTCATTATTATATAATTTAAAACAATTATAAATACATTAAAATTAATTATCTAATTAGTTATTATATCATTTTTGCTTAATTAGCTTGAGAACTCCTTAGAGAAAATAACCTTTTAAAGTAAAAACTATCACTTTTAAAATAAACTTCCATATTTATAAACTTTCTAGAATTTAACTAATCTATTTACTTATTTTCAAAGATAAGATGATACAAACATTAATCTATATAATAATAATAATGTAAATATTGAAAAGAGTGATTAATATTCAGAGAAAACTAAACCTTTAGAAAAAAATGCAAGCACGCTAAGATGGTATATATATGTATAAATTAGGAGGTTTTGAAAGGAGAATGCCTAAGCATTTGAGTGAAGCTAATGTTTCTCATACGATGGGCCAAATTTTTTTGTTTATATATGATTACCCAGAATATGAAAATGTTAGCTTCACTCAAATCCTCAGGTATTCTCCCTTTCTAAACTCTTCCCTTCCGTAGGGGTTAAGTTATTCTTAATGTGAAAGATCTCGCGGATTTCCTTTGGATTCTTTTCTTTGATCTTATATGTCATTGTTTGACAAGTTAGATCAAGTAGGCTCTTTATGCTCATGTAGTTAGCAAACATAATTAAATCAAAGAATTAAATAAGAAAAAATGTTTTATAATGCTTGAACTTTCACCTTATAAATTACCGTAAGTTAATTCATTTCTTCACGTGATTTTTTTCTTCTATTACTTATTTATTATATAATTTAAAGCAATTACAAAAATTTTAAAGTTGGTTATCTAATTAGTTATTATATCATTTTTTGCTTAATTAACTTGAAAACTTCTTAGAGAAAATAACCTTTTAAAGTAGAAACTATCACTTTACAAAGAATCTTCCATATTTTATAAACTTGCTAGAATTTAACTAATATATTTTCTTTTTTTCAAAGACAAGATGATACCAACGTTGATCTATATGAAAATAATATAAATGTTAAAATTAGTTATGAATTATTCAGAGAAAACTAAACCTTTAGAAAAAATGCAAGCACACTAGGATGGCTTGAAAACAAAACATCAACAACATATATAGATAATTAACACAATACAAAGGGGGCAGTAGGAACATACTTAGCAAGAGGAACGACAGAAAATGGATGGACGGACCTAAACACGTACTTGATAAATATAAATCAAATTTTTTTTAGAAGCATTGTATATTTATTAAGTGCAAGACCAAGGAAACAAGGAATTAACGCGTAGAAGAACAAGTAACAACAAATTGACTTACGTTCTACGAAGAGCTTGGATAGAAGATAGACCTAGAATTGAAGAAAAAAATCTACGAAGTTACAAAGCTACAAGCCTGGTTATACACAAAGAAACAACAAATCTTCATCAGTTCAACAAAGCAACTTATTGTAAATATATATTTTTATATTACAGTAAATGCAAAGTTAGGGTTAGTAAATTTGGGAAGAAGTCAATTTTTATATAAATAAAATAATTTTATTGTATTGTATTTTATTGTTCAAGAGAAATATTTCTCTTCTCACTTTTTAACACCAAGGTACAATTAAAGTGGATTCATGAACTCATTAATTTCCAATTGAAAATTAGTACTCAAATTCAATGCAAATCAGTATAATAAAATGGACATGCCATGCACAATCAGGGAAGAAACTATTCATTGCAAAATTTCATTTCCAGATTTGTCTTTCTACCATTCACATCATCAAAATATCAATCATTATTAAAAATATATATATGTAATAAATAAATTGGTGTTTTAATGTCAAGTAATCTAAAGTTAATAAATTTGACCTGTTTACATAAATGAATGCAACAAAAAGGTACTGAAACAAAAATTGAAAAAAAAGAAGATGAATCTAGGTGCTTAAACAAAAATTTAAAAAAATGATAATTATTAATCTTTAATACAACACAAGTATTGTTCGTTAATTCACCTTTTAGATAAGAAAAAAGTGAGAACAAATTATTCAACAAAAGCAATAATAATAATTGAGATTTAGAAATTTTTTTATTAAAGAAATGGACCTTTAATGGAAGAAAATTCCCGATTGTGGATAGTGCAACAACAATATCATGTCCTTTAGAGGCTCAGATCGAAATCTTCAACGAAAAACCTTATTGAATAAAATTATTTTTATTTAGATCGGAATTCTCAACGGAAAACCTTACTGAATAAAATTATTTTTGTTCAGATTGGAACTATCAGACCTCACACTCGATGATTGTCTAGTGATGAAAATTGTCGATTTTGTGGTTTTCAATAGCTAAGAAAATAAACTATTGAGTGTTGTACAAGGAGATCAAAATGATAGTGTTGCGGCTGAATTTATAGCTCTATGCTCCTAGGTTTTAGGGAAAGAAAATGGTTATGGCGGCTGTCTTTCTCTTCTTCTTCTTTTTTTGATAGGATTAAATTTTTTCCTGTCTTAATTTATAGGCTAGGTTTTTCTATCTTTTTTTATGATTTGTTTTCAAAAATAGTCTCTATGTCCATTTTTAGTTGTCATGATTTTATTTTTTTAGTCAAACTAGTATACGTGCCTGCGCGATGCATGGTTGTTTTACTTAAAATTATTTTAAAAAATAACTCATTTAAAGAAGATAATGATAAAAGATTAATATGATTTTTTTGAAGTGGTTTTAGTACAAATAATATTTATGTTCTACGATCTTTATTGAAAAATTACTAATAATTTTCTTTTATGTATTTTTACGATGTTACTTTAACAATAAAGGAACGTTTTGGATCCCCATGACTTATACTTTTAGAATTTAATTATCTTTCAATATTCATGGTATAAGATTATTTTCTTATTTGATTTATTTTTGGTGTTCTTTAAAAGGCAAGTAGTTTCAACATACTACTTGTTGTCTAAAATTACTCATAAATGGTTAAGATCCCAACTTATCATTTTGATTAGTTTTCTCAAGTAAAAGAGTTAGATTTCTTATTGAATCTTGTCAAGGCTTTAAACATCACATTCTTGGGAATTCGTGAAATGCTTCTTTGAATTCTATATCTTTATTTCCAGCTTTCAAATTCTTTTCTATTTTTCATTCGCATTTCATAATAATATTCTATATTTAGGATCTCTCTTACCTCGTTGTTGTAATTATGTAATACAATCAAAACATAATAATGAGATGATCACAATGAGATTATATAATTATAAAAACAAGGTTATATACATAATTGTAATCTTTCTTTGATTGTGTTATATGTCATTACGACGAGTAAAGGAGATCCTAAATATAAAAATTGAAAATATAGAAGTGCGGAAGCAAAATGGAAAAAAAATACAGAAACTAGAAATAAATATATGAGAAAATCTATGAATTTATAGGAACGTTATTTTAAACCTTTGACAATGTCAAAGTAATAACATATACATCTGCTAGCAAGGCAGACCCACGTGGTCTCCGGGGGTTCACCAAACCCCCTTGGCCAAAAATTACAATGTGGAAATAAAGTAAATTTTCTGTGTATATGTATACATATATGTTTTTTGAACCTCTTTAATAACAAAGAGAAACTAATGGTGCAGTGGCAGGTCCCCACCGAAAATAGTTATGCATCACGTCCAAGTTAAAGCGTTTTATTATTTTCTTTTTTAGTTATTTTTTTAAAAATCAGTTCTGTTTTTTATTTTTAGTGTTTTTTACTTTAAAAACCTGGTAAATGTGGGTTTTAAACCCAAAATATTTCAAGATCCGATTTCTAATGTTTTATTCACATGTTTTATACTTTTATTTTTCGAACCCCGTGAACGAAAATTCTGAGTCTACCAATGTGACTACGTGGAGAAATCGAAGCCTTTACTTCAGAAGACGAATTAAAATAATAAATTCAGATCTTAACCCTTTATTAGCAATTTAAGACAACAATTAATATGTAGAAACTAATTACAATAGATAAATAACAAAAGAACTAATAATATCATATGAAAATTATTTAAGACAATAGTTAATATGTAGAAACTAATCACAATAGATAATTAACAAAAATAAATAAAAATATCATTTGAAAATTACCTTATACCCTAACTATGAAACTAGAAAATGTTAAAAGATAACTTCTCAAAGTACAAACCACAAAGATTCAAAGAACTCTTAATATTATTATCAAAGTTTCAATGTAAATATAATTATCAATAATTTAGGGAAAATGCACAAGTACCCCGCCTATGGGATTTTGAAATCCCAGAGACACACTTATACTATACTAAGGTCCTATTACCCGCCTAAACTTATTTTATAAGTATTTTTCTACCCCTTTTTGGCCTACGCGGCACTAGCTTAAAAAAAGTCAACCAACGTTGGGCCCACAAGATAGTGTCACGTAGGCCGAAAAAAGGTAGAAAATTATAAATAAAATAAGTTCGGGAGGATAATAAGACCTTAGTGTAGTATAAGTGTGTCTCTGAAATTTCGGGCATATGTTGAGGGGCTACTTGTGCATTATCTCATAATTTTTATATATTGTGTTCTTACTGAACAAAAAAAGCACTTCTATTTATAGGAGGAAAAAGGTTGTTGTTAGAACTAATAAACCCTACAAGAATCATCTAGAACGTAGGAAAATACAACCAGAGGTTAGTATTCAAGCTAGAAACTAAATCCCAATTATTTGGGGTTAATCTAAGGCCTTTTGTGGCTCTTCTAATTGCGTCTTTTAAGCCTCATTTGGACTTGATTTATCTGTTAGTTTTAGCTTCACTTTTTTTTTAATTAAAATAGAATCCTTAGATTTCATTAGTTATTTATGTGGCTAGCTTCACTTAAGGATTAAATTGTTGGATACTACTTTGCATCTCTTCTGCGCTGAACTTCAGACCCCAATATTGCTCCTTGTACATTAACTTGTACAACCAAATAGTTATAGTAGTTGGACAATTCATATCCCTTAGACTTGGATGATACATATCCAACAAGACACTTTTGAATCAACAATTGAAGCTCATTGGGCTTGTAAACAGACTCCTTGCTTTCATATCTCGTCATGGGCTTTCTTGACTCTTCTAACGTTTCATCGTTGTCCTTTAATGGAGTATACGTCCATGAATGCTATCATATAACTCTTACTTTATAGGAAAATGTGTTAGGATCGAATTCACGCACACACACTAGATGAATGAAGAACACAAGAACTTTCAAGAGAAAGAGATGAGAAATCTAGAGAGAGAGAGAGAGAGAGAAACCCCAATATTTCGTGTTAACACCTCGTGAGTAAACTTTCACGGCGGTGAGGTATATTTATATTAATAAATCATAGTATTTTTTGTTACAGAGAATAAATGGAGAATAAATAGGAAAGACTAAAATAGAGAATAAATAGGAAAGCCTAAAATTAATCAGGCTCCACTACCTAACAATTCTCCCACTTGGAGACTGACTCAGTCATCCAAAAAATATATTCTCAAAAAAAAAAAATCTCTTCATCATCAACATCTTTACCGCACTGCAACATCTGTAGCAACAACTACAGAAGACCAACCGAGGTTTTACATAACCTCAATTTCCCAACATCAACACATTTCGTCAACATGTCTGTCGGGTTCTTTGCACCCTCTATCTTCTCCAAGCACATATCACCATCCTCGACTGCCCTGCGAGTGAAATGGTATCGCCTTCTGATGTGCTTTGTCTTCGAATGATAGACTGGATTTTTCACCAACTGTATGGCACTCTGGCTATCTGAGTAAAGAATCTTCTCGCTCTGCTTCTTGCCCAATTCCTCAAGATAATCTGCCAGCCATATCATCTCTTTCCCAGCTTCAGCTATTGCCACATACTCAGCTTCAGTAGATGAAAGAGAAACACACTTCTGAAGCCTGGACATCCAACTCACTGCTGTTCCACCTATGGTGTAAATGTACCCGGATGTACTCTTGCTCGAGTCAACATCCCCACCAAGATCAGCATCCACAAAACCCTGTAGAGTCACATTGCCTTTGCCAAAACAAAGTGAAGTACTGGATGTACCTCTCAGATATCTCAGAAGCCACTTCACAGCTTCCCAATGCTCTTTCCCAGGGTTCGCCATGTACCTGCTAACAACTCCCACTGCATGTGCTATATCAGGTCTAGTGCAGACCATAGCATACATCAAACTACCAACTGCTGAAGCATATGGAACAAGTGCCATGTGATCACGCTCCTCGGCAGTCTTGGGTGACTGCTCCTTTGACAATTTAAAGTGATTTGCCAATGGAGTAGTCCTGGGTTTAGCATCATTCACCCTGAATCTGTTCAACACCTTCTCAATGTACAACTCCTGAGATAGATTTAAAGNCCAATGGAGTAGTCCTGGGTTTAGCATCATTAACCCTGAATCTGCTCAACACCTTCTCAATGTACAACTTCTGAGATAGATTTAAAGTGCCAACAGATCTATCCCAAGAAATCTTCATCCCCAAAATCTGTTTTGCTAGACCCAAATCTTTCATCTCAAATGCTGCAGACAACCTTGTCTTCAGATTGTCAATCTCCCTCATACTAGATCTTGCAATCAACAAATCATCCACATACAAGAGTAGAAAGACATATGAATTAGTGTATTTCTTGAAGTAACAACAATGNTTGAAGTAACAACAAGGATCCTTTTCAGCTTTGCAGAATCCACTCTTGATCATGAAGGAGTCATTCTTGTACCACTGCCTTGGTGCTTGCTTTAGTCCATACAAAGCACACCATGTGTTCCTTGCCTGGAACCACAAATCCTTCCGGTTGCTGCATATAGATCTCTTTGTCCAGATCTCCATGTAAAAACGCTGTTTTTACATCCATTTGCTCTAGATGCAAATTATCCGATGCAACAATACTCAACAGAATTCGAATAGAGGTTAACTTCACAACAGGAGAAAATATTTCAGCATAATCAATACCTTTCTTTTGTGAATATCCTTTAACCACTAAACGAGCCTTGAACTNTTTTCCGATGCAACAATACTCAACAGAATTCGAATAGAGGTTAACTTCACAATAGGAGAGAATATTTCAGCATAATCAATACCTTTCCTTTGTGAATATCCTCTAACCACTAAGCGAGCCTTGAACCTTGTTTTGCCATCTGGTTCAGTCTTGATTCTGAACACCCACTTGTTCAGCAAAGCTCTCTTCCCTGCAGGTAGCTCAGTCAACACCCATGTGTCATTCTTCTCAAGTGACCTCATCTTATCATCCATGGCTTGCTCCCACTTGATCGAATCCTCCACCTATAGGGCCTCATCAAAAGACTTTGGTTCCCCCTCATCAGTCAGCAATAGATAGTGTAATGAAGGTGAATACCTATCTGGTGCCGTGATGGATCTGGATGATCTCCTTAACACCTGCTCAGGTGTAACTTGCTCCACTTCAGATTCTTTAGTAGGAGTTGGTTGAGTATCTGCTTCGACATCTCTGGGGTTACTCTTCTCCAACTCTACCTCAACTCCCACTTGCTTTGTAATCTCTAGACCCTTCTGCTCTCTGTCCTTGTACAGGACAGACTCATCAAATGTCACGTCACAATGTCTCAGGATCTTTCTATTTTTGTCATCCCAAAACCTGTAACCAAACAAATCAGAACCATAGCCTATGAAGTAACACTTCACAGCCTTGGCATCAAGCTTGTCTCTCTTTCTGGATCAACATGAACATAAGCAGTGCAACCAAAAGTCCTCAAGTGTGAGTACTTGAGTTCTTTTCCTGTCCACGCCTCCTCTGGAATCTTGAACCCTAAAGGAACTGATGGTCCCCTGTTAATCAAGTATGCAGTTGTGATCACAGCATCCGCCCAAAGTGTTTTGGGCAGCCCACAGTGTATCCTCATACTCCTTGCACGCTCATTCAATGTTCTGTTCATCCTCTCAGCAATTTCATTCTGCCTTACCTTACCAGGAACTGTTCTCATCAATCTGATTCCCTCAGCTGCACATAATGCCTTGAACTCTGATTTGTCATACTCTCCTCCATTGTCACACCTTAGGCATTTGACTTTCAAACCGGTCTGATTCTCAAATTCAGTTTTCCACTTCTTGAAAGTTGCAAACACATCTGACTTATGCTTCAAGAAGTAAACCCATACCTTCCTGCTGAAATCATCAATGAAGGTAACATAGAATCTGGATCCTTCAAGTGATGATACTGGAGATGGTCCCCAAACATTTGTATGGACCATTTCCAACCGCACTTTCTTTGGCTCTCTAGGAATCTTTGTGAAGCTTACTCTTTTCTATTTTCCCATAACACAGCTCTCGCAAAGACCCATATCAACAGACTTCAGACCCTCTAATACTCCTTTTGCAACCAGCATCTTCATTCCTTTAGTACTCATGTGTCCAAGTCTGTTATGCCACAGACATGAGCCGGAAGCACCTTCAGCAACAGTGGCCATGTTTATACACCCTGTAGTGGTGTACAAGGTTCCAGATTTGGTTCCACGATCTACTACCATAGCACCTTTCACGATCTTCCACGAACCTTTCCCAAACTCTGCTGCATATCCCGTGCTATCCAACTGACAACCAGAGATCATATTTTTCTTGATCCCAGGAATATATTTGACATCCTCCAATGTCCACTGATTTCCGGAGGTGGTCTTTATACAAACATCCCCCTTTCCTTCAATCTGTAAGGCTTTATTGTCAGCAAGATATACTTTTTCAAAATTTCCAGATTTGAAATTTTGGAACAACTCCTTGCTTGGAGACGAATGGAAAGATGCACCAGAATCCAAAATCCATGATTCAACCGGGTTGTTCACACTAAGGATTAGAGCATCCCCAATGTCCTCTGCTGAATTTACAGAATCATTGTCATTTCCAAATTTATGATTCTGTTTCTTCTTTGGCTTTGTACAGTTAGTGCAAAAGTGCCTTTTTTCTCCACAGTTCCAACAAGTCACGTTTGATCTGTTCAGGGATTTTCCTCGATTCTTTGATTTTGATCAACCATGTTGATTTTGGCCTTTCGTCTTACTTCTCCCCCTTCGATCAACGCTGAGAGCACTACCCGATGAATCTCCCACTTCTCGTTTGCGAATACTTTCATACATGTTTGACAGTGCCTTCAACAGACCGGACGTAGTCTTGTCCTTCACGATGTTGAACGCCACGTTTCTTGAGAAAGTCAACCGGATCAACCCTAGAGCCTGGCGATCCTTGAGTTTCCACTTCTCCTCCGTCATGGATTCCGGCTTCACCCCGGTCAACGATTCGTGAAGATCTTTCTGGTACAGATGATCTTCGATCTGCATCTTCCAGAAACTGAAATCGGATCCATCAAACTTCTCGATTCCAAGCTTCGAACAATCCATATTCTGTGATCGTGTTGAATCTCCTTAGCTCTGATACTAGTTGTTAGGATCGAATTCACGCACACACACTAGATGAATAAAGAACACAAGAACTTTCAAGAGAAAGAGATGAGAAATATATATATAGAGAGAGAAAACCCAATATTTCGTGGTAATATCCCATGAGTAAACTTCCACGGCGGTGAGGTATATTTATTTTAATAAATCAGAATATTTTTGGTTACAGAGAATAAATAGAGAACGGAATAGGGTCTAAAATACCTTTGAAGTATTGAAAACTGTACAAAATTACCCTTCATCCACCTATTGGCTCCAAAATGCCCTTTTCATCCACCTATTGGCTCCAAAATACCCTTGTCATCCACCTTTGAGTTCAAAATTGACCACTTATTTAATGATTTTAAATCTAAACTATTTAAATATTTTTAAAATACTTGATGTTCAACTATTGATTATAATTTAATTTATTTGTATTATTTATAAACCAACTCACTACCCACCCATTACTAACTAAACCCCACCCAATTAAAAATCCAACTATAATATCAAAATCTTCATAAACACTACTAAAACAAGATGAAATTATGGATTAATGAAAATGACATCCAAAATTATTCGAGTCCGAATCGAAGCCCCAATTAAATTTATGTTGAGCTGTTTATTTAGGAGTACACTTTCAATTTGATTCTCTTTCAAGATTGAATTAGAAATTTATGATTAAAGGTAATGAAGTAATACATCCCAAATTAATTCATGCACTTTTTTAAAATATAATTTTATAAATATTTATGATTTGTTTCAAAACTTTTAATATATTATTTTGAAAAAAAGTTACCTATGAAGTAACATCACATAATTGAGATATAAGAATAATTAAGATGAATATAGTCAGACTTTTAAGTTTATCGGTAATTTTTATTTAGACACTTGAATGTATGATAATTTACTTCTTTTCGTCTCAAATTTTTTAAAATACTCAATTGACAGTAGTTTTTCTATTGTTGCATTAATAATGTGAGTGATTTATTAATTTGGAGGGTTTAATTAGTAATGGATGGGTAGTTGATTGATTTAAAAATTATAGTAATAAGTTAAATTATAACAAATAGTTGAGCGCCACGTATTTAAAAAAAATATTTAAATAGTTTAAATATAAAACCATTAAATAAGTGGTCAATTTTGAACCAAAAGGTGGATGACAAGGGTATTTTAGACCCAATAGGTGGGTGGGAAGGGTATTTTGGAGCCAATAGGTGGATGGAGGGTAATTTTGTACCATGTCCAATACTTTGAGGGTATTTTAGAGCCTTTTCCGAATAGAGAAAAAATAGGAAAGCCTAAAATAGAGAATAAATAGGAAAGCCTAAAATAGAGAATAAATAGGAAAGCCTAAAATTAATCAGGCTCCACTACCTAACAAAATATGAGAATGGACTTCTATGTTATTGTAAATTAATATAAATTATGACAGATTTTCTTTACAATGTAATGTTACTATATCAAATTAAATTTATTATAACTTAATTAGTATTAGCTTTTTTTGAGGTTAAAAAACAAAAGTTCAATAGATGAATTTATAAGAATACAAGGTTGTAACATTATTTTTGGAAAACAAAAAAAAATGTGTTGAACGAGCATAACCTAAATGATATCAAATTGAATTCATACTCCAAATGGTCCTTTCGATGTCATATACACAATCCCACGCAACTTCTAGAGTTTATGCTAAGGAGTAGCACTTCCCTATCTACAAATTTATATTTAGGTATGACTAAATAAATTCATGTATTTTTTACAATAAAGAGTTTACTTCTAAATTCTTAGACATCATAATCATTTATTAACTATATAACTTAATTTAAAGTTCTTATTTCCGTATAGAAGTAGAGTGAAGACAGTCTTCCTTCTCATACTTAAATATCAAACTTTTTGTACATCGATGAAACTAGTGTAGGTGAGTGCATGATAAATCATACTAGAAAATTATTTATACTCAAGAAAATATTTGACAAGTGAATAACTTTGAAGAAGTGAATGCAACATAATTTACAATATTATTTGTATATTTTAATCGATTATATTATATTAGATTACTTAATTATCTTAGATCTCTTATAACATTTCATTGTAAAATATATATGAAATTTTTTTGCAAGTGTTTGTTACTCCTTGTAGTGCATGACTCATACAAGACTACACTATACAAACATTTAAACAAGAAACTATTTAGTAGTTCAATCATGAAACAATCACGGTCAAGATGGATTGGGAAAATATGGAAGGCACATGTTATGTATTTTTCAATATTAATACATTATTATAGGTAATGCCTAATCTATCACGATCCAAAAATGAACGTGATGACACTTGCCTATTTCCACCAAGACTAGTCAACCTCAACCCAACGAAAATGAAAGAAATATGAAAAAAATAAAACTAGAAAAAGATAAAGTCGAAAAACTTACTCATTCTAAATAATACCCCAAAACCTGATTGTCATGTGTACAAGCAACTAAATACATAAAATGCGAGCTGTAGAAATAAGTACAAGCCTCAATCTTCGTTTCTAAAATAGAACAAAGTATAAAGAAATGGAAAAAAGAGGGCCAAAGAAGTGACAAGAAGTTATCTCTTCAATTCCTCGACAAACCTCAAAAACAAAATAATTAGAAAGAAATCATGTGATTCCGAGCTAAAAACCTACACAAGTGTAAAGGCAAGGGTGAGTACCAACAACATGTGTAGCGACCCGAACCGTCGTTATTTAAATAAAAAATTTGGGAGATTATTGGGGCGCCAGAGTGGATATGTGAGACAAAATATAAATAACGCAAAATCTTATTTTCTCCTTCTTCCTAAAATAAATTTAGGCGTAAACCACCCTAGAAATCCCCCAAAAGCTTCTCTAATACCTTGAAGGAAGGAGAAGGAAATTCTAGAGTAAGGAGCGCGGGTGATGGAAGATATCCGATCAAGATCATCGTCACGAAGATAGAAAAACAAGAATCGAAGTCAAAACTCTGTGCAGCTTCTTGGCGGCTAGGTAGGCTAGGTTTTATTAATTGATTAAAAATAAATATGTGCTTACTGCGTAATATAATGTAAATCAATGGTAGGATCTATATTTGTTCTTTGTACACCGAAAAAAAGATGATCAAATTATAGGAAGAAGCCTTAGATGATGAACTAGGGCTAAGAATGGTCGAGTTATTGTTTAAAGTGATATACGTCGATAAATACTCCAATGTGATGGTTGGTATTTCATGTTGTTTGATGCATGTTCGTTCTTGGTTTGTTATAATGTATGTATGTCTGCAAATGTTGTGCTATGAATCACATTAATCGTATATGAGAACAATTGAATGAGGTATGACATAAATCATGACTTGGTTTTATGATTTTTAGAACATATATACTTGTAATTGTGATTGTGGCTTATTGAATGGATTGAGGGTTGTGTTTCCGCATACTAACTTGGATCGATTGCCACGTTTCTCCTTAAGTATGGTATCGATTTTCATGTTTTATCATAATCATTGGATTGGGTACCATGTTCCGATTACTAACAATTTGGATTTGGTTTCCATGAGAGAACCAATGACTTGATGTAATTGTGCATCTTGAGAATTGTGAAGTTGTGTGTTGTTCATAAGTGATAAATGATGTTGTGTTGTTCCTTAAGGGTTAACTATTATGAAGACCTACATATTTGCTTTTACTTTGTTGATTTAATTCGCTATACGTCTCTTATTAAATGAACTAGGAAGGGATTCACGATAATAGTTAGAAGGCTTGATATAATGCACCATATTGCAAAGGCTAGGTAATATGAAGAGAAAGTAAGGGTCTGTCGTGAGTGGTTAATCGGAATGCTAGTAATTAAAATGGTGGACTCTTCTATGCATTAGAATGGTTAGGCTATGATCAAGAACCTAGTAAGAAGGTTAACTTTGACGGTGATTAGTAATAAAAGTACTACTATAATTCAGAGGTATTCGAGAGAGAGTAACGGTGGAGGAGCAAGTTTTATTACATGATCTTGCTAGTTGAATTCTTATATTATGTGGTGGTCGTCAGGTTGACCGATGATGTCTACCAGTACATGTGGTTGTACTAATACCACTCTTGCTATGCCTTTTTAACATAGTCTGCATGCAGGGTCGGTGATGTTTCATTACATGAAGATGAAGGTATACTACAATAGTTTCTAGCTTTCCTTCCGCATGGTGGGGGTTGAGCCTTTTTTTTTAATCATGTCTTGTTCAACTCTTAGTAGCTCTTGTACTTGCTTAAACTAGATATTAAGGGGTGTTTATTACTTTATTAGTGTTAACCAAAATTGTGTTAAAATTTATTATTTATAAAAATCATGTTAGTAATATTTATTTCCATTTTATTTAATCTTATGCATGTTGTAACTATTGGAATAAGAGGACTCTCCAACTTAGGTGGACCCGCATGGCCCGATGGTTGGGTTGTGACAACATGGTACCCAACAAGCAAGCAAAAGGTGTACTTTTTTCTTAATTCCGCATTTCATGTATTTGGGGATTTTAATAGAATAAGTTTTCTACTTTATTTCTTTCTTGTTTTATAGTTTTTCCGCATTTCTTTGGTTTTCGTTAGGTTGAGACTGACTTGTCTTGGTGGAAATATACAAGTATCATCACGTTCATTTTGGATCATGACAATTTTTTTTAATTTTAAATGCCATGATTTTTAGTATGGGTCATGGGTGGGTAAATTATGAAAACCGGGTGGGTAAAATTTTCAGATAAAAAATAATAAAAATCTGATAAATTATTAAGATGGTGACGCATGGCAAACAATTAGTTTTAAGGATATACATGATCAAAAAGATTGACGGTAAAAGTATATACAACCTTAAAGTATAATGAAGGATATTAACATACCTTTATGATAGTGCGAAATTATATTTGTCCATTTTCCCTAAGAAAATAAATGATATTCTTAATGATAAATAATGAAATAAATAAGGTGTATTCAATTTTTGAACAGATTTTCTAGAAAACATACAAGGTAAAAAAAAAGTCAAAAAATGAGTAAAAAGATGCAAACTAAGGAGGAGGGTTTTGCCCGAACTATCCAAGGTCATGTGGGAACCAAGGATGGAACAGGGCGTGTGATGAAGGTTGGAGAGACCATGATAGAAAATGGCATGATTGTGGTATAAATTGGAGAGATTAGGACAGTGACAAAGATATATATATATATTTATATATATATATATATATATATATATA
>NC_028637.1:67092205-67104763 GCF_001406875.1 Solanum pennellii | reverse complement strand
TATATATATATATATACCTCCCTATGAGCGTGAAAAGATAAAAAGCAAAGGATTGATCCTGAAAATTTTCGCACCGAAGATATGCTTGCATCCATTCTCAACAAAGTAGAAGGATCAGAAAAAGTGCTGAAGGAAATGAAAGAGGACGTCTCATCTCAAAAAAAAAAATAGTTACTTCATATTCGGTAACGATTAAGCAACTGAAAACACAAATGGGCAAAATTTCAACTCATTTAAATCCAAGGCCAAAAGGAGGTCTACCGAGTAATACAATGCTCAACCCAAAGAATGAAGTTTGAAAGCATGTATTAGGCATCCCATGATGTTAAATAAGGCGTTTCTTATGAAGCAACCCAAGTTTTAAATTTATATTTGTTTGAATAACGTGTGTTTGATGTGTAGGTTGAAAATTTCAAGTTTTGGGAAAAAAGAGGCACTTATGCGAGCTTAAGTACCAGTCTACAACTTGTCGAACAGGTCGCTGAGCCCCATTCAGATTGCCATTTTTACCTACCAAAGGGCTGGATTTCTACAAAATTTTGCGGGCGAAAGCACAATTTGACGCATCACCAAATGTTCTGAGACATAAGTTGGTGTAGCCAACTGACCCACAAATTTAATGGTTAAAAAGGAACCTTAATCGTTTTTTAATGCAAAATTTTCTTGAATTTCATATTTTCCAACCTTTTCATTTTCACAACCCACTTTTAAATCTTTTTTCTTGTTAATTTTGTGTGGGGATCAATTAATCTGGGAATCTTTGAGTCTATCATTCATATTTGCTTGCATAGCACTACTTCTTGTTTTAAGGTTCGAAATTTGAACACACTTTTACTTTTGTAATTGTGAAATGCATGCTTGTATCCTCGCTGAATTATCCACGTAATATTGATTTTTTTGAATGATTTTTTCCAATGTATGCCCTTGTCGTACCTTGTTTATGCGGTTTTTAGCCTATAATTGTTGAATATTATGTGTTAACTGATTTTCACTTGTAGGTATGTATTAATTTTATTATTAGGTTTGGTGTGGGTGAAGCCTGAGTAACCCCAATTGCACCAATCGGTTGATTTTGCCCAATGATAGAGTGGGTGACGGCATTCTTAAGGGCAGAAGACGTCGATTGGTCAATTCTGTACAAATTGGGGAAAGTCTGAGTACCCATAAGTAATTATTGGTATGGATCTTGGCTAAATTGCATAGAATATGAGTCTAATTTTATCATCATTTGCTCCGGGTTGGAAATTGGAGGTCATAGTCAAAATATGGTAGAAGGACCTTTCGGCGAGCTTAGTTGAGCTCGCCGAATGACTTGTTTGTTTGCCCAATGACTCTTGGATCAGCTTTTTATTCTTCAAAATTGATGAAATATTTTTGTAACATTAGGGGATACACCTGAACTCGCTCGGCGACTTGCCAAATGTCTGTTAGATCGCCCTTCTCTCCCCAAATTTTAGAAAATATATTGAAACATTGGGCGAGCTACTTGTATTTTGTTGAATTGTTTCGGCTAATCGCAGAAAGTCCATGGACATCACAAACTTGTACTGAATTCTAGGAAATTTTAGTCTAGAACAATCTGCTCGCGGAACTACTCAATAAGTTTCCCCGTACATTTTTAAGCTTTGATAATTTTTCAAACTATTTATCTTATAGTGATTTATTCAATGTTACTTTGTAGGTACGTCTAGACCTAAGGTACGAACCAACCACCCCGCAAGAGAGCACTGGGAATAGTGATCAACGAGGGTGTTATCCCCTCTCAAACCACACAAGCAAAGATTCCTCCAAGTCCGGCTGAGGAAAGATCAGATAGTACGGGCATCGATGCCACCCATCTCACTACATCAGAGTCAGATAGTAAGGGCAACTCGTGGGTTAGATCGCTAGTCTCTGTATTTGAGCTGGAGGACGACCAAACATTATAGAGGAGGAGAGTAGAGTTGCGATCCAATTCACTCCATGACCCGGCCAAGATCATGGTACCTCCTAAACCTCCTCTACCTCCAAAACATACGGCCGAACAGTTACCTCCAGTGCCACAACTTCAGGCACCTCCTCCCTAAAAAATACTGAAGGTTGCGGGATTGAAAACCATTCTTGAGGAGAAGAGATTTTATATAGACGGTGTAGTAGAGATATATCCAGAGGTGTGGAATACTATCAAGTTCCGGAAATTTAATATCTTCACCAAAACGTGAGGCTCCTACTTTTCATCTTGTGTCTAAGAGTTCTATACCAAGTATGGGATGTTAGTGCCAAACAGAAAGAAAAAGGCTAGCTCTTTACACCTGTAGATCCTGTAGCAGTGTGGGGCAGAAGAGTGAAATGCAACAGCACCGACATTAATGAGGTACTAGGGTGTATGATGAACATAGTCCACTTCTTGGTGGATTAGATACTAAGAAGACCCTGGATGATTTGAAGTGTTGGTTCGCTCCTCCTGTCTCATATGTCACACCGCCTTGTATTGACGCATGAGTTTCGATGAAGAAGAAGGATTTAAATGTGGATGTCACGTTATAGTTCGCTTTTATCAGCAACACTTTGATGCCCTCACAAAATGAGTCTATACTTAGGCATTTAAAGGCTGCATTGTTGGGCTTCATCATTGACCGGGATTGACTAAATCTTGACCTGACTATTGAGTAGGAGATAGACATGAGATCCAAATACAGTCAGACTTCCTTTTCATTCCCGGTGTTGATTACGAAGTTGTGTCGGCGTGCTCGAGTGCCACTGATAGAGAATACAAATATGGTTACTCCCACTTCCTCTACTAACATCTGAAAGATCAAGGCTGAGTACACTAGGGATGAGGCCAAGATGAGGAGAGCTACACTAGTGGACACCTCCATGTTAGTTGATGTGGAGATGTTACACACTGACACAACCCCTTCCTACTCAGGTTGATGAGCCATCAGGTACCCCTAGCCTTTCCACTTCTGTTCCTTCTAGTACTGTTATTGTTGCTTCTTCTTCCATTGTTGTTGTTCTTGCTTCTTCTTCCTTGCCCTCGTTTACCCAGTCTATGTTGTTTAGATGGGTCATTTGGCTCAGTTTGCTAATGTACGTGTCTCCTAGGTAGAGGCTATTATACAAAGAATGATTAAGAGAGACATTGTTGCTGTCTTATCTCCTATTCAATCTGAGTTGAGAGAGCACTCAGAGTTGATTTATGTACATGGCTTGAATTTGGATGCCCTCACAGTGCGAGTGGAGGCATGCGAGCAATGTAGGAGCTTGTATGAGGATATGACAGCCTTGAAGGTCGATATTAATGGTTTCAGGCATGATGTAGATGAGGTGAAGTAAGCAAATATTTCTATGTTATTAGGCATGCTGGACCTTCCCAATGTCCAGAGTACAAAGTTGCCATCCCTTTTTTAGATCTATCCGGGCACTACAATCAGAGATGTTGTTGTGGCTGATAAGGATGTCGATTCAGATTCTCCCAGGACCGATGAAGAGAGGCTTGGAGCATAAAATATTTTAGTATATGATGACCTAGAGGACCTCAAAGGTGCGATGGTGTAGACAGTTATGGAGGCATATCTTAGGGATACATCGATGTTGGGACCCAGTGAAGGAAATGATGGATCTGAGTCGAGCACTAATGCCCCGATTGAGGGAGTCATGAATTTGTAGAGTTCACCTCAGGCTTAGACTTACAGGGGGATATTAACCTATTTTACCTTTATTTTAAGTCTTTTTATTTCATTTACATTTGAGAACAATTTCTAGTTTTATTTGACGGAATGAGGTATAGTTATATCTATTTTTTTGGGCTATTTTATGGATAATTTTCTTGTCGTGGATGGTTATTGGGAATACATGATTTCGTTAGTAAAAATTGGTTTTTGATCCATTGTTTTTTAATGTGAATGTTGATTTTTACCCAAATTAAAAATTTGTCACCTCTTGATTTTTGTGAATATGATTGATCTCTTGCAAATTTGAGTGTCAATTGCGATCAGTAACGATGACTGAAATAGTGCTCTTGATTGAACAATATGTTTGTGGGATTACCATGAGACAAATTTGATTCGCATATGTCATATATGAACTCTTAGCATCTCATTGTTATTTACGGGTTGTCGAAATGAATCTTGTGATGATCATTGCACATAAGCTAAAATTGTAGAGTCTTTGTTTGATGATTGTGTTGAATGTCGTGTATGGTGAGATTTCCTTAAGATATGCTCGGTAATAGCTAGAACTTACCCGTTCATCCAGTTGACAGTAGCGGAAGGAGAGAGATTATCTTAGGCAAAACTGTGGAGAGTGAGCCAAAATTATTATTATTCCTCTCTATAACCACTTTGTGAGGGTGTAAACCTTTTTTTGGCACCGTTTGAGCCTACCATCCTTGGATGAAACTTGATCACATTTGAACTCTTTCATTCCAACCAAAAACAATCACGAAACATTGATCCTTTTGAGAAATTCATTCTTGAAGAGTCGTGTTGAAAAATATGGAACCTCTCCATCTAAAAAGGAAGAAGAAAAGTGAAAAAATAAAAAGATTGAGAAAGAAAAGAATTGTTGAAATAAAGATTTTACAATGGATAAAAGAAATGGGGTTTCCAATGAGTCAGCTTAAAAGATCATAGGGCGAATTGTGAAAATCAAAAAGAGTGAAAGAAAAGGAGAAAAATCGAAATGCATGTCATGCTTCATGAAGATAGAAGTCACTAAAACAAAATTATAAGACCTTAGCCCTCAACCTCGTTACAAGCCTTGAAAGACCTTTGTGATCTTGATTGAGCTTAATTTCATGTTAATTGGAAAATACAGACAAGCCTAATGAGTAGAATAAATGCATGTATTTATCTTTGAGAGTGTAAGAGTTGTTTTTGATTCGTTAATGCTAAAAATTTGATGAGTCTTGTATGAGCATGGAATCATTTTTGGTGTGAGGGCATTTGGATATTTTTGTTGAGCTTGAACTTGCATTTGGGGCAAGCATTGTGAGATTGAGTTCTATCTTTATGATGGCTAGTTACAGTTTGAAACGTGTAGTGAACAATTGAACATTGCATGGATAGTTCGAATCTCGTGTACATTCATGTTGAGTCTTGACTAGTACTATGTGTAGACATCTTTGTTGAACTGATTGATCTTGTGTTTTACTTGAGGAAAAAAAAAGTTTAAGTTGGGTTATTGATGAGTCAGGAATTTCAACTCATTTAAGGCTTAATATAGAGAGTTTTAGCGTCCTCAATGCCTACTTTATTCTCTAAACTAATGTTTAAATGATAATTTGCAGCAATGAAGACAAAAAAGCAAGGCAAGGACATTACCAGAATATGGGGTGAAAAAGTTGAAGACAAAAAAGGCTGATGATCGCCAAGACCACTCGGTTAGTCGCTGACTGGCTCTTCAGCTCTCCAAACGTTACAACACCAGCCCTAGGAAAAATCCAACCCAACCATGGAAAATGGAATTTCGACGACGCGCCGATTGGATCGGCAATGGAGATCCTGATCTCCTAAAGTCACAGAAGAGAAATGGTGAGAGTCAAGTCAAGAAGGCGATGGAAGGGTAACTTTGACACATTGCCAAGTTGGTCGGCAATACTCCACACATTTCGCCGAATTGATCCGAAGCCAAAACTTTGGGAACGTATAAATGAAATTCTGAAAAGAGGAAAAGAAGTTCCCACACATTCTAACTCTGAGTTTTTTTTATCTTAAAGAACTCCAAAATATTGTTTTTAGTATTTTTAAGTAGGAATTTAGGGGTTTTTTTATTTGGAACTAATCTTGAGAACTGTGAAGACCTACAATCTGTTACCCGAACTGATGAGAACATAGTTGGTAACAATTTCTTGTTTTTATGATGTTTTGATAAAAAAAAAACACTTTTGGGGGTGTGATTATGTGATTAATTGTTTAATTTATCTTATGTGTGATAGTATTTACTATTTTTATTGTTGATTTGAAGTGGGTTCAGTTGGTAATTGAGTTTTCATTGATGAATTGTAGTTGCAAATATAGTTGTACCTTAGTATTCTAGACTTGCTTGAGAAGATGTTTTAGAATTAAGGTTATAAATTGATCATTGTAGTGATTGAGTTATTGTAGATTTAGCTTGAGAAAGTGGGTCTGAATTTGATCCTACCAATCTAGCTCGAGAGAGTAGATTGATTGAGGTTTTGGGTTGTTAATATTTGCTGTGCTTGTCGAGGTTTGAGAGAACTAGCTTGATTCGTAATAGTTGATTGAGAAATATCTATTACACCTAAGACAAGTCTATCCACTAAGATTCAATGGATTTTAGTAAATAATAATCACTCGTACATCAAAATTGTCATTTAATCGATCACATCCCCAAGGTTCCGTCTCTACTTGATTACTCTCGTATTTTCATAGTTAATATTTGCTCACTCTAATCCCCCCCAAATGACACTACTTGTTAAACCCTGACGTTTATCTTAATTATTTCAAAAATGTAGAATCCTATAATATATTAGGACACTTCATAATTGAATTCGCTTTTATATCACTTATTGTAGGATCGACCCCAACTCTTTCTTGCGTTTAAACTTTGTTATGACCGCATACACTTAAAATTGGATGAAGTGTAGTCGAGCATTACCATAGTTATGGTGATCTTCTCACCATGAGAGGTGAGGTGAGCTTTCTACCTTGCGAGTGGATGTAGACCAATTGAGGTCTACTAATAGATTGATGTTATGGGGCAATATTTCCCTACTAGATGTTCCAGTCTCCAAATCACCGATGATGCCCAGAAGTGAGCCATATCTAAGTGTGCAGCAGAGCGGGATAGATGGAAGAAATGCTACTGATGAAGGAGAGATGGTTGACGATGTGTTGTCCAAGGAAACGAATGAGGACAAGATAAGGAAAGATGAGGATGAGAATGGTATTGTGCAAACACTCACAGAGTTAGAGTATACTTAGGATATGATTGTTCAAGCTACCCTGGTGAGATCCCTCTAGTAGACCTCCGCAATCGGCACTAGTGGAGTCTCTTCAGACTCTACCATTCCTCCCAGTGATGTGCAGCCATTGATGCCACAAGTGATAATATTTTTGGGAATCGATGCCTCGGATGATGTTACTCCTCCATAGATTCCTCCAGTTGATAGCACTCACATGCTTGGCATGTCAAGGGGACATTTTTACATGTCCTCGCGTACTTATTATTTTTAAATTTAAGACGCTGCATATTTATATTTTGTGGGGTGAGGGTCTTTGTGCCAATATTCCTTATCTACTTTGTATTTTGTCATTTTAAGTTTTAAATGATTGTATTATCGTATTTTTGTTTATATTATGGTGTTTTCCTTGGTTTGGTGTAGCTCTTGTTGGCTATTTTGTTTTATCTCAAATATGTAACTACTCTATGAGTTTTAAAAATCATGATATGATTGAGTTTCATTAATGAAAATTCAAGGATCGACTGTATTCAATATTGATGTCTTGAATAGTAATCATGATGAGAATGATTTATAGTGTTGGTATTGCAATAAATAAATCAGTGTGGTTGCACTTTTGAGCGATTTCTTTGAATCATTCGTTCACTACCTGTGCATTGATGTGAGCCTTGCAATAAACATAACGCATACGCTTTTGATTTTTTCAGGATGTGCTAAATGAGTGTATTTCAAAGTTGCATGTATGGTGAGGTCTGACTTGAAAGCATGTGAGTGGTCCTAGAATTTTTCTTGTTAGTCTAATCGTCTAAACCTTGGTAAATATAAGGTGTCATATTGGGCAACAATTCTATGAGGAACTCAAATTCTCTTATTTTTGTGACTACCTTGTGATGGTGTGCATCCATTTTGACAACATTTGAGCTTAAACCATTTGTTGACAAAACCAAATTAAAACCTCTTGAGAATAGTTTCCCCCGTCTTCTCACCCAACATATG
The DNA here is from genome assembly GCF_001406875.1 of Solanum pennellii. Classification (NCBI taxonomy): domain Eukaryota; kingdom Viridiplantae; phylum Streptophyta; class Magnoliopsida; order Solanales; family Solanaceae; genus Solanum; species Solanum pennellii. The sequence goes on along the minus strand of NC_028637.1, from coordinate 67,096,863 downwards.
TTTTGAAGCATTGGTTTGTTTATATATCTAACTGAGGCCAAAATCCTAAGTTAGGGGTATGGAAAGGAAGGAGGAGTGAAATCCAAGTGAAGGACAACAAAGATGAAATGAGTCTCAAATTTGAAGTTTGTTACAAAAATAAGAACCCTTCCTTATTTCAAAAAAAAATATTGTGATGAAAAACTCTGAAAAGTTGAAATGAAAAAGATAAGTTGATTAAATAAAGGGGATCCCTAATAAAGTAAATGAAAAGTCAAAGTTTGAGTTCTCAAACGAAAACAACTTAGAGAGGTAAAGATGATTGCAAAAATGCTTTGAAAATATGAAGTCACTAAGCCAAATTTATCATATCTTAACCCTCAGCCCAATTAAAATCCTATAAGATCCCTGAGATCTTGTGTGATGATTGGAAAATATTGCAAGCCTATGGGATGAAGCATGCATGTATTTCTCTTTTCGGAGAGTGAGAGTTACATTGATTTCTTATTTCTATGTTGATTTGTATTGTGAGAGCATGGAATCATTCTTGATGTGAGGGAACTTGAAAGTATTTGTTGAAATATGGTCTTGCATAAGAAAAGAAGCTATAGTGAACTTGAGTTTGTGTTGAAACCATCTAGTCATCATTTTAAGCTTTTTTATTATGACTAAGTGTAGCGTGTTGTTGAGACTAGTATTGAGGATGCACCTTTATACCACTAGAATCAGGATCATACCACTTGCACAGAAAGATTACTATCTATTTTTTTGGCCAACCAACAAGGTACTCGAGTTCTATAGTCTCTTGAAGCACACCATAATAATCAATATTCCACTCACCTTTTACCCACACCCCACTATTATTAATTTTCTTGCCTTTGGACCATTATTCTGTATGAAATTTGTACCCGTTGATGAATTACTTCGACATTATTCTAACTCTATAATCAGGTCCACAAGAAATATCATGTAAAAATTTGACATCCACGACATTAACTAGATTATGAACCTATATTGAGTTAATGAAAATTTAGAATTCTAAAAAAACATATAATTGATAGGAAAGTTCTTAATAGTATTAGGTAACACTTACATATTTTCTAAACCACTCTGAAAACCTAGGATAAACAACATCATTCACATATGAACTAACAAAATAACAACTTTAATTAGTTAAAGGGATGACCAATCAAGTTTACAAGTATGTAATGTATATATATGTACCTATGAAAAGGTTGGAGCACAGGAAAATTCAATAATACATGCATTGTAGCTGACTTTAGCACCATCTCAGTTAACTTTCGCTTTCGAGTATGTTTTGGACCTCCTTTTCCTGGATGATTAAATATTGAAAAGGGTGGTGCCAAAGGATCGCCAATTCCTCCATCATCATTTCGATTGGGTATACTTCTCAAACACGGAACATAATTTTCAAAATAATATCAATCAATATTAGAAATTTCCCTTGCCAGATATGCTTCACGCATCGATCCCTCAATTCTCCATCTATTTTTTATGGTCCATTTACTTTTTCCGATAATCATGTAAAGTATGACCTTTAGATGAAATTTTTTAAAATTCAGACACAAAATAAAAATGACTAAAATTCCTCACCTCTCAAATGGATACATCCATCTACCTTGTACTGGACCTCCAAGTCGTGCCTCTTGCATAAGATGAATTGGGAGATGTTCCATTACATTGAAAAAAACCAGGAGGAAATATTTTTGTCAGTTTGTTTAAAGCTATGCAAATGTTACTTTCCATGTAATTTAGGTTCTCCACCCTCAATATACTAGAACAGAACTCTTTGGAAAAAAGGCTTATTTTTGTGATGGGTTTCCATATTCTATAATGCAAGGACTTGAATGCAATAGACATCAAAGATTCCATGAAAACGTGACAATTATGGCTTTTCATAGACATCAATTTTCCTTCTTTCTTATCAACACGTCTAGATAAGTTTGAAGCACATCCATCAGGCATCTTCAAATTTCTTATCCAATCACAAATCTCTCTCTTTTCATCCAAAGTGAATGTGTAACTAGCCTTGGGCTTGAATCTTGTTGTTAAGGTATATCAAGTACAACTCACTTCGCCTGCAATATTCTTTTAAGTCCAACCTAGCTTTCACATTATCATTTGTCTTGTTATTGATATCCATCACAGTATTAAATATGTTGTGAAAAAAGTTCTTTTTAATATGCATGACATCCAAATTATGGTGAAGAAGTCTATGCTTCCAATAAGGTAACTCCCAAAATATGCTTTGTTTTGTCCAATTATGTGTAACACCAACCATGTATCTTAGATTGTGGAGAATTTGTTACCTTAGGTAAATCCCTAACCCTATGCCATATTTCTTCAGGCGATAAGGTTGAAGGTGGCTCTTCAAAATCAATTTGGCTCTTCATAAATACACTCGTATTTCTCCAAAGTTCATGATATATTGTCAAGAATTGATGGTCACAATTGAACTATGAGTTCTTATATCCATATTTTGATATGAATTCTTTTGTATTTTTCATACAACATGGGCAAGCTAACTTACCAGCAGTTGACCACCCAGACAACATTCCATAAGCAGGAAAATATTTATAGTCCATATCAAAACAGCACACAATATGAAGTTTTGTTTATGGAATACATCATATGTTTCCATACCTTGATTCCACACAATTTTAACTCGTCGCGCAAAGGTTGTATGTATACGCCGATCAAATTTTTAGATTGTTTGGACCTGGAATAATGCAAGTTAGGAACAAATATGGACTTGTCATACATGACTCCGGGGGGAGATTATATGGTGTACATTTACTGGCCAAAATGAATATGGTGCCGCAGAGACTGAGAATAGAGTGATTCCATCAGAACATAATCCTAACCCAATATTTCTAGGTTCACTAGCAAATCAGGAAACAGTCTATCAGAATGCTTCAATGCTTTTCTATCTGATGGATGACATAAAACACCAGGTGGTCTTTTATGTTCATAATTCCATATCATATGAGGCGCAGAGCTCATTGATGCGTACAATTTCTTATAACCTAGGTATAAGGGGTAAGTAATGCATTGCCTTCACTGGACCCTTCTTATTTTTGACATTTGTGACTTCCTTATAACGATCTTGATTACAAATTTTACAATTTTCTAAAGCTGCATCATCTTTATAAAATAGCATACAACCATTTTCACAACAGTCAATCCTTTCTGATGAATGTCCTAACTTAAAACCATGTTCTTTGTCGTGTAGAAAACTTTATGTAAGTCAACTTTATTAGGATTAAGCTCATTCATAAGCCCAATGATAGAATCCATCCCCGCTTGAGCAATTGAATAATCAGATTCCATATTTAGAAATCTAACGGCAACAAACAACTTAGAATGCATTGAACCTTCATACAGTGATTGATTAGCTTCATTTAATTGTTCATAGAAGCTCTTAGTCTCATCGCATCCCTCAACATTTCATCAAATCGAGAATTTTCAATGTTATTATTCTCTATAGAATTATCCACACCATCAAATGCATTACGAAAAGTCAACATTAGCTACATTGACGTCATTCTCTCCCTGAAATGTCCACACATAAAATTATCCATAAATCCATTCTTCATAATATGAAATTCAACTTTATATGGTTTCAATAACTTGATACCTTTGCATTTGGCACAAGGACACCTAATTGTGCATTCTATAAGAAAACCATTTCTAGTTTTCGCCTTTGCAATAAATTCTGTAACCCTATTTATAAATTACACCCTCAATCCCATACTATTAGGATGAGTTCTATCATTTATCCATTTACGATGTGCAAATTCCATCGACACAAATAAAATATTTTAAAATTTAAGTATACAAACTAGAAACAATTCAATGAAGAACACATCTATAAATGAAATCTTATAAATGAATATTTTTCAACTACATAATATAACAAATTGTTCATATTTGGCAAACTTGTTTAAGAAAATAAGAAAACACCACATAGCACTTTTCAAGACATAATCTTGATAGTATCTAGAAAGAGACGACAATATATATATACTCTATATAAGCATAATCATTACTTCATAAATTAAATTAGAAAATCTTAAAGTTTTAACTCACCTATTGTGAAAAGAGAGATATAATCGAGAGTATAGAGGAGACGCATGCATGCAAAGTGTTCAAGAAAATTAAGTAACAATCCAATTCTGCTTAGAAAATTAAGCATATATTAACTCTAATTTGTTGATAGAAGAAACAAGAAAGAGAAGGAGAAAATGGAAAAAGTGGAAAAAGGAAATGGGGCATGCTAAAGTTCAATCCAGTTATTTACTGGTTTGATTAGGAAAGGCATGATTTATCAATTTCATGAGCATTTGGTTTCCAGCAACTATTTCTAGAAGTTGATGAATTTTATTTCCAAAGCTCGATCGATTAACCGAAACAGATATATTATATTAAAAAAAGTATAACTTCAATAAAGATGTATACTTCAACAATTCTATATATATATATATATATATATATATATATATATATATATATATAGTTCACAAATAATTAAGTTGTTCTTGATATAGATGAGGCATATTTGTTTTTGTATTTAATGTTCTGTTATTTTGTCTTGGTTGTTGCTTTGATTAGAAACATTAAATAATTATTGTTACTGCATATTTGGTATAAATCTTAAT
>NC_028637.1:67081493-67089691 GCF_001406875.1 Solanum pennellii | reverse complement strand
TTATCTCATTATTTGCCTATGGTTCCCACAACCCTAGTTATGGAGTTTAGTTACTCATAGTCATAATCACAATATTCAAATATATTAAATAAGAATTCATGTACTTACTTCAATGAGAAAGAGTAAAATCCGAAAGTTTCCTTGATTAATCACCAAAAATCACTTGCAAGAATCTCAATGTATTCAATAATCTCACAAAAAGTCTAATGATGATCAAGAATCTAACACTAATACACAGAGTCTAATAATATGATATCTAACAATACGGAGTCTAACCTAACAGAGTCTAACAATACGGAGTCTACAAATACGGAGTCTAACCTCAAAAACGAGGTTTTTCGAACTATTTATAAAAAACAAAAACCTAATGAAACAAGGTCTCTATTTGCTGGAAATCTGCCAAAACGCGGCTGGGTCGATGGACCACGCGACGGATCGTCGTGGTCACAACGGACCGTCATGGACTCCGTCGTCCCATACTTGTGCAATTTCTTCTGCTGCTCTCTTCATTCCCCTCAACGGAAAGTATGACGGACCGTCATAGGCACAACGGTCCGCGAGGGTCTTCGTTCCAAAACACTTCAACTCTTGGAATCTGGGTACTGGGATTACTTCTCTGAACTTCATGACGAACCTGCAGGACGGACCGTCATAGGCACGACGGACCGTCACAAGCTTCGTAACCCCACACTTGGTCAGACTTCCCCATCTTCCTTCAGCAACTGCACTACGCTGCCACCTACGGAGCGTCACAAGCTCGACAGACCGTCATAAGCTCCGTAGGTGGTCTCTTTTGCATTTCTTCGCTCAAAATCTCCGCATTCAGCTTTGGACAGATTTCCTGCAAAACAAAGAGAAACTTATATAAAAATTAGCACAAAAAGACTTACGGACACACTAAACTTAAGGAAAAAGTATTAATTATCCCGTGAACCCACGGTATATCAACCCCCCCAACTTAAATTCGTTGTTTTTCCTCAAGCGACGCACTATGACTCACTACACAATCTTTGTACAATAGTATCCATGTTTTATCCTTTGTAATCATTTGGCTATCAATCTCGATTAATCTCATCAAATCTATGCATGCTATCACTATTAGGCTTGAATTCTGTGGGATCAGAACATGACACAGACTCACCATGCACTAGCACCTATCCTCCTCAATTTCTCACCGAGGTGCTAACAATTCCGGTATTGCAACTAGTGTCCTCACTTTAAAACAAAATCCTCATTTTTCACACAATGATTTTAGTTTGAGTATAAGGATTACTTTTCAACACTCACTCTAAGAACAAAGTCACACTCATTCATACCTATTGCCATAAGCTTGCCCTTATTTTCACTGCCTTAAGTTCGCTATACAACCCTTAGGATCACGATAGGACTTTCTTAGCTAGTAACATAGGCTCAGGGTCAGGTAGGGTATATTTAGGTATACTTTAGTGACTTTTTGCCCTCCTTGACATATCAGCTAAACCTTCCACTTTCTATCATTTTATCTCGCCCAGTTTCTCATATTCTTTCACCTTGCTATTTTCTCTTCTTTCTTCATTTGTGTAAGTGACTCTCTTATTTTCTTGCCTGTATTCTTGTATATTTTTCTTTTTCTTTACTTTTCTTTCAACTAATTCTTGAGTCACTTTACTTTTGTTCTTTCTCTCTCTTTGTTCTTTCAACCCCACTTTCCAGAGCATTCCTCATAATAGCCACCATCAACTCATGGCTTTGCCATGAGTCAAGGTACACAATACCCGAAGTTGGGTCAGGGCCATAACAAAGGTTGTTTACTGCATTAGCCACCCTCAACTTATGCTTTTGGCATAAGCTGAGGTGCACATGTCCAAGGAGGGATCAGGGCCAACACATTGTTCCCAGAAAAGATCAGTTGGGGTGAAAAAGAAAGGTCTAATTTAAGCTCAGATCATTTGGATCAAAGAAGGATAACTTTTAATTGGTTTCTTTTATTTAGGCTAGAAATGGGCTATATTGAATAAGGGCCTATGATCCTTTCCTAATTGTCTATTACAGCTTACTTTTAGCAGGACTAACCAGGCAAGTTCTAGCTCTATACCAATAGTGGACTATTCGAATTTTCCTCACACTCACTTGACATCTCATCACTATACCAGATTATTAGACACTTAGTTCGAATTTAAGACTTAGGATAATGCAATGGTGTAACTCTAAGTCATGCTTAGAGCCACACAATTATCGGTTACTATGCCTAGTCATGCATCATTTTCCAGTTTATCAGAATATAATTTTAGCCATCATGCTCCAGAATTAAACTATGTACAAAAGATATAGACATGCCGGTTCAACAGAAAAAGTAATCAGTCTTTTTGGGAAAAAGAACACAGGCAAGAAAACCCCAAAAGAGGATAGTGAATTGGGCTACTCAGACTTCACCCTAACACTCACTTTCCATTTACCCCACCCCCAACAAAAAAAACATGCAACTGTCCCCAATGCATAAAAATTTAAATACTAGAGTGGTAGGTGAAGCAAACCTGTGGCGCAAGGCGCCGTCGATCAGCAAGCTGGTGGGTCCGGTTCCCCGAAACTCACGTCCTCTACAATCTGGACACCCTCACTGGTGTCCTCAGCAACAACCGCACCATCAGTAGTGCCTCCTGCTATCTCCACAGTGCGGGAGCTAGACGCCCCAGCCGCTAACTCTGATGCTCTCATCTGGTGCACCTCCTCCTCAGCAAGTGAGGCTCTCCTTGCAGCCTCCATCTCTCGGCGCTCCTTCTTCCTTGCTCGTGCCTCGTCTTCTGCTCGACCCCTACGCCTCTTGGTATTCTCTCGAGGGGGAGGTGGTGGAACCTCTGAAGTGGCAAAAAGGGCCGCCAACACTGTGTCTTCAGCCGGCTCGATAGAAAGGGCCTCAGACTCCGGCACCCTAGCCTCTAATATCGTGTCGATATCTGCACGAAGACTGTCAACTGCAGCCTGAAGAGTCGACACATCCACCGGAGGGGCTGGTCGGGCTAGCACCCTCAACTCAAAGGCATCCAAGCGCTGGTTAACCTCAGCGATCTTCCGCTCTGTATACTGTACCATTTTCCGTTCTAGGCGCTCTTCTGACTCAATAATAGACTTCTGCATCCACGGCTGGATATGATGCAGAAGTGTGGCCATTTGCGCCTCTAGTTTTTGGACCCTAGCAAGCGGGACCAGTGCCGGTAGAGGGGCTGTGCGAGAGGAGCTCGGGGCAGTGCTACTACCCGAGATAGACTCGACCGGGGTAGTGTCAGTGGACGCCGCCTGTGTAGCCGTGCGGGCCTGGGCTACCGTATCAGCAAGATCATCAGCAAGTGGGGGCAGCTCTGGACGGGGCCCTCTGCGTGGAGACAACTCATTGGCCTCATCTCTTATGAGGCTGACGTCAACGGTGACCTACGGGGTCTTGAGCTGATCTACGTGCCATATAGGCACACCTGCGGACCTGCAGAGAGCAAAGATCATGCACGGGAAAGGGTAAGTAGTAGTGACCTTGAATGCCCTCTCGTGCATGACAGCCTGTAGAAGCCACGCGAAGTCGACCTCGAACCCGGCTATCATCGCCGCCATCAACATTTCTCGATCCCAGGTAACGATATTATCAGCAGCTGTGGGGAAAAGGCAGTGACGGACAAGCAGCCACAAGAACTTCGCCTTGAAAGTGAGGTTGGCCTTCTTGATGGCCCCCTTTGGCTCAGTCACCCAGTCGGCACCCTCTCCATCTACTGACAGTTGCAGGGCCATCCACCTCTAGGTGGTCTCTCTCATTGATGGCTCGCGCAGGAACTGGCCATCTTTAACTATCTGCCAGCGGTAGTCAAACTCGGCAGTGAGAGGGGTGCGAGTAGCATCAACACCCTCACCGTATAGAAAGCGGCGGATGGCAGGCAGTGAAATGTCAACCTGTACGCCCCGTACTCGGACCTGCTCCAGTGGGGCCTGTTTAGCAGGGGCAGCCCGCCTATCGATCTGTGAGTGAAGAGTTGCTACGTAGGATGCGTAGAACTTTCGGACTATTTCTTCACTGTAACGTCCCAACGGACGTGCTGTCCACTCCAAGCGATGCCTGGTGAAGAGATTGTGGATCTCAGGCATCATCGGGAGACTCCCTGTAAGGACCCGCTGCTCCAAGGTGAGTGTTCGAGTCATCACTCTTTTATCAGTCAGGAACTTGGCGTCGGAGTAGACTTGAAATTGCCCGTTGATACACCACCGGTTGGGCTGGCCAGTGGCTGGGGTGGGGACCTGAACTGGTGAGCCTGATATAGATTCTGAACTGTCATCCTCATCAGACGAGGCCGACGCTGGAGCGGTGGCGGGTGCGGGAACCTCAGCAGAGTCGGAGGCTTCCTCGGACCATGATACTCCTAAGGAGCCAGATGCTCCTTCCTCATTTGTGGCTGACCCAGAGGGTGTGCCGGTCAGTGGGCGCTCCTCATCAGACTGAGAGGCAGTGACTACGCCGGACGCCACCTTTTTGGGTGTGGCTCTGGGAGCACGTGCAGCACGGGAAGGGCTGGAAGTGCCTGGGGGCACATACTCAGGGTCAAGCTCATCATCAGAGCCGATGACCAGGCGGGCAGATGGGGCGACAGACTTCGATCGCCCGCGTGCGTAGATGCTGTCTTGCTTGGGTGCCATAGTGGATAGTACCTGTAAAGGATCAATATTAGTACGAGTAGTGGCAAACAAGACAAGCAAAACCATACTAAACAAAACATTGAAAATAGTAGGTCATTGCTATAGAAACAGTGACACACGACGGGCCTGGTGACGGCTCGTCGTGACTATGACGGACCGTCATGAGGTCCGTCGTGTTTTACTTAGACTATGTATATATAGAGAACCCTGAAGAAGAGTCTCTGTCTCGCATGACGGTGTGTGCAGGACGGACCATCACAGGAACGACGGTCCGTCGTAGGTGTCCGTCGTAGGACACTTGAAAAAAATATGGAGACCCTTAAGAGAGGGGTCTCTGACCGTCATGACGGTCGTGCAGGACGGACCATCGTTGGTATGACGGTCTGTCACATGTTTCCGTTGAAGGACACTTAGAAAAAGTGAGAGACCCTTAGAAACATGGTCTCTGACAACCAGAACGATTGTACAGGACGGACCGTCGTGAAGACGACGGTCCGTCACATGTGTGCGTTGGGGAACACTTAGGAAAAAATGAGAGACCCTTAGAAACAGGGTCTCTGACAACCAGGACGGTTGTGCAGGACGGACTGTCGTGAAGACAACAGTCTGTCACATGTGTCCGTTGGGACAGGGTGCTAGGAATTTTGGAACGGACCCTACGATGGTCCGTCGTGGGTACGACGGTCCGTCGTCGGTGTCTCGTTCGGTGTATCAGTGACAGAACTGGGGGTACCCCATGCATCCCCGATGAACCCACATCAAACTTGTAGTGTTTTGGACCTACATTTGTCTAACCCAACTACTTAGGAAACTAGCAATGCAAAAGCACCTATGTCTAGGGTTGTAAACATTGCAATTTCGAACATTTTTAACCTAGGTTAGACAGAATCGTATAAAAGAAACAACATATGATGAAGAACTAAGCTAATACTAACTAATAAAAAAAATGCAAGATAAATGAGTAGAAATTAGAGACACATACCTTAGAATTGGAGAAAACAAATGGACAAGTACTCCGTGGCCAGGCAAACACCCACAGCAGCAGCTCCGACTAGTAGATTAACACTTTTAGGGCTTTGGAGAATTGTGGGGGGCAACGATCGGTGGTTGATAGAGGAATAGATTGTGGAAGTTGAAAAAGAGAGAGTAGTGGGAGGAATAATGAAGGAATGGGGGTCAAATGAGGGGTTGGGGAGTTTAAATGGTGAAAGTTTATAATAAACTCCAACCGGGTCGGGTCGGGTATGCCTCATTAATCACGCGACGATTCCCCGACGATGGTCCGTCGCGGGTATGACGACCCGTCGTTGGTTCCGTCGTGTGTGCCCTAGTTTGAAAATAACAGAAAAACGTACCTGGTACGACGGATGCATATGACGGTCCGTCGTGGGTGCAACGGTCCGTCGATGTGTCCGTCAAAGACTGCTGCAGAGTAATTTTATGCAGAATTTGCTGGTGATGTGCCTGCAAATTTAAAAACCCATTAGTAGAAAAATGCTACCATTACTAAAAAGACTACAAGTATTGGGTTGCCTCCCAACAAGCGCCTGATTTAATGTCGCAGCACGACTGGGGACCCTTGATTACTCGGACTTCATCAAGATGGTATGCCTCTATCACTTCATTCCCCGATGCTTTATGCCCAAAATAGAGTTTTATTCTATCTCTATTCCTCTTAAATCGCAGTCCCTCCTTGGCTTTTAACTCAACTGCTCCATGAGGGAATACTTGGGTAATCAAGTAAGGGCCAGTCCATTTGGACTTGAGCTTGCCCGGAAAACAAGGCGACCAAGAACTGTCTACAAGCACCAAATCCCCAACCATAAACTCTTATTTTGCAATTTTTTGTTCATTCTCCTTCTTCATCTTTTCTTTGTGGGATATGGCAGATACCGATTGGAGCTCACCACTCTGCCTCATGGTCCTACAAATGTTGAAGGTCGCTTCTTCATTATTCAACCGAAATGTCATATGTCCCTTCTCCATATCAACTAAGGCTCTACCTGTAGCAAGGAATGGCCTCCCAAGGATAATAGACACTTCAAAATCAACCTCACAATCAAGAATAACAAAATCAGCCGGAAAGATTAATGACTCCACTTTTACTAGCACATCATGAAATATCCCTATAGGCCGTTTCACTGTCCGATCAACCATCAGTAGCCGCATCGCAGTGGATTTTGGGTCCCCCAAACCCAACTTCTTGTAAATCAAGAGGGGCATGAGATTTAAACTTGCCCCCAGATCACATAATGCTTTCGCAAAATGTAATGACCCAACTGTACAAGGAATAGTGAACGCACCAGGATCTTCTTTCTTTTGTACGAGGGATCTTGTAGCAATAGCACTACAATGCTGCAGTCTATCATCATCCTCGAAAGTGACCGATCTTTTCTTGGTGACCAGATCTTTCATAAATTTGGCATAACCGGGCATTTGTTCTAGAGCTTCTACCAAAGGGACATTGATAGAAAGCTGCTTCAACATTGTTATGAAACGCCGGTATTTACCATCCTCGGTCTTTTTCACTAATCTCTGAGGGAAGGGTGGTGGTGGCCTAGGCATGGGAATTACCTTGATAGGTACTTCTGCATCTTTTCCATTACTTTCCTCTGCTTCACCACTACCCTTTACCACATTATCATTATCCTTTCTCACATTTTCCTCAGTAGAAGGCATAGGTGGGTCAATGGTTTGGTTACCACCCCGAGTAGTCATTGCCATACAGTGCGCATCATTCTTTTGATTTTGGACACTGTTTCTAGGAAGAGTGCCCGGTTGTCGTGTGTTCACTGTCGCAGATAATTGGGCCATTTGCAATTCGATCTGTTTAAGCGAAATTGCATGTGTATCAACTTTTTTGCCCAATACTAGCTAAATCACCCCTTAACTCTTTAATGTGCTCATCACTAGCATCGAACCTCCTCATCATTTTGTGCAACATATCCTCAACCCGCGCCATACTATCTCCACCATCCCTAGGAGTAACTTCACGATTTTGAGGAGGGACATAGGGACCATTCCTGTCGTTTCTATTACCATAGTTACCCCTGTTGAAGTTGTTGTCGCGATTGTAGTTTCCATCTCGGACATAATGACCCTCATGATTTTAGTTACCATAGTTCCGACCTTGGTTCCCTTGACCTTGGTCGGAAACCCCCCATCTGCTCATTTACTGCATAAGTGTCCTCCGCATAATAGCATTCATCATTAGGAGGAGGTGGTTTCGACAAGTAGTTGACTGCATTTATCTTTTCTGCACCCCCAGTGACATGTTTTAGTACCAACCCAAGCTCGGTTCTCATCTAAGCCATTTCTTCCCGAATCTCATCTGTGGCTGGGTTGTGAGTGGACTGCACTACGAAGGTGTTTCTCCCTGTATCAGACTTCCTAGTACTCCAAGCTTTGTTATTCCGGGAGATTTTCTCTAATTTTTCAGCAATCTCAGCATAAGGACACTCCCCAATAAGATCCACCTGCTAAAGTGTCCAACACCGCTTTATTGTTATCATCCTGTCCCCGATAGAAGTATTCCTTCAGTGACTCAT
>NC_028637.1:67037780-67079424 GCF_001406875.1 Solanum pennellii | reverse complement strand
ATATATATATATATATATGTATGTATATATATATATATATAACAGACGTCCTAACTAAGAAGTGGTGGAGATGATCCATACAAATAAATTAACCAACACTATATCTATCTCTTGCTTCTTGTCTGCCATGTTTTGTCAACATTATATCCTCCTACTAGCTGCTCTTCTTCCTATTACTTACTCTCTCCTATATAAACCTCGCATCACTTTAGTTCTTGTACCTAAACCCTACCTAACTCCTCCTCGCTCCTAGTATAAAAATATCATAGTAGCTACTTAAGCCCTCTTTAAGAATAAACTTTCTTCTGATAATGGTTTCCACAAATGGGATCCCTACTGCCTCTATCCATCTTTTTTCCTCTAAACATTTACAAGAATTCTCATCTTCTTTGTTGAGATGTTTACACTTGTGATATTTTTCATATTTGTTGGATCTGCTTAAAGTTGTGATTATTTAAAAAAAAATGATCTATTGAGGTGTTAATGCAAGAGGGTTGAAAGGAAAAAGGTAAATCTGTTGCAGGCAATAAATTCCACAATAAGACTTGAAATTGCCGATAAGTAGCAAGGGTGAATCCAAATAATACTGGATTTGACCATAAATCAAAAGCTACTTTTCATAGTATAGTTAATAAAGTAAAAACACAATGAAGTTCTACACTTGAAAAGTTGTATGTATACATATAGTACGTGTAACCTAACTAAGGAGTGATGGAGTTGATACATATAATCAATTTAACTCATACTCTCTATCTCTCACTTCTACTTTGCCAAAACTTGTCAATTATGATCCTCCGGTAGTTCAGGGTTAGCTGCTCTCCTCTCCACTGTTCACACTCTCCTATAGAAAACTCTTATAACAACCTATATACATACATTCTCTGCTTCTAGAGTGTTCTCTTACCTCCATTGTTCTCACAAGTTTTGCACTTCTCAAATCCAAATAAATGTGAAAAAACAAATATGACAAATCATTTTCTTCCACTTTGATAACTTCATTGACTACTCATTTTCTTTTAAAGCAGTACAAAACAAAGAATACAAGTTTCAAAATCTGAAAAACTTAGGTCAAACATGCCATATGAAATGGAAGAGAGAAAAATATAAGTTAATGAGGTGGTGCTACACGATAAAATAGTAATGAAAGCAGGAACAACTATTAGAAAACAAATAGTAATAACAACCACTAAATCTTCTTGGTTGACATCTATATTCTTCCACTTGTGGTTATATCTCAGAACTTAATAATTGATATAGTAATACTTACTAGCTATTTCACATATCAACAAATCTATATTTATTGTTCAAATTTATTATTCCTAACACTTGAAGGGTCACATGAGTTCATGCCTTATTATTCTTATACTTCTTCCCTCTAGTCAAAATTTAGAAGCTCCTCCTACCTTCTATTTGTAAGTACCACAGCTTTTAGAGGGTATAATCAAATAGACAATAATTTTCAGATTGTCAAAATTCAAAAACTCACAGTATTACTTCATCGCTATTGAGATGATTCTTTCTCAACATTTCTAGATACAAGGATTTGAACACCAAAAATTTAACATATTTCATCATATATATTCAAAGCTTTCTAAATATTTCTAGCTATTCTTTCTCACTTCCCACAGAATTCATAAGGCATTCGAGCGAGTAATTCAACTATTTTCACACTAATAAAAGAAATCTAACTACAAAGAAAATATACAGGGATTTAAAATTTCCATGATAAAATACTAACTCCTTAAAGATGATCAAATAAAAATAGATGAGGAAGAGCCAAGATGCTAATAACAATCATCATGATTACACAACTTGAACAGTAATATATAGAACAAAAAAATGAATGCTTTAAAAATAATACGAAATGGGAGAAGTTAAGAAGACAAATTCCAAAACTCCCAGAGATCCGTATGTGTAGAGATGACGAGGAGAATCTAGGGTTTTTTCATCCCACTAGTGATGCTAAGAAGGATTTCTTTTAATCGTAGAGAAAACTGATCATGTTTAATCAAGGGAGGAATAATCAGCCCCATGTACCATTAGAGTGATTTTGTAACATAAATAAGTCCACTAACGCCCTGATTTGAGCTTTAACACAAGCAGAAAATGAGAGACTACTATTTTCTCTAGCAAGCAGGTATCCTATAGTTGTTTTCTCAATATTGCCAGCTTCCACTGCATTAACAAATCTTTATTGTCTTAACGTATAGAAACTTAATTCCAAGGCAAGCTTCATCGTCAAATAATGGAAAAACAAATACTCTATTTGTGTAATTCTAAGATGACCCTATCAACTTTTCAAAATTCATCTACAGTTATTTAGTTGTCAGAAATATATAATTCAAAAGGGATTATACTCTTCATGTAACCAAATGAAAGAAATTAGACGATCCGGCTTACACATAAGGATATGTACTCATTGGACCAACTCCTTAAACTAAAAGTAATTAAACATCGAACTATCACAATTGCCTATCTAATGCTATATGAACTTCATAACATCTCCCAATCCACAAAATAAACTCATTTTTCCTAGTCTACACCAATTTCAAATTTGTGCCCAAGAAACTAGGTAATGAGCAAACTTTGGCCCATCATATTCATGAATGCCTTCTTTCTAAAGCCATCAAAGTGCATTCATCTAAATCTTAATCACTCGCCATCTATAAGCAAACAGATAGTAGCTTGGAATTCATGTCCATACATTAACTTTGTCACGCCCCGAGCTACCCCCGAGACGCGGACACGGAACCTAGACCACAGTGATCCCAAGCTAAACCTGCTGGCATGATCATGAGCATACTAAAGATAATAAACTGTTGCGGAAGCTAAATCATACTTAAAATGAAAAGATGGGGAATACCCATATTATATAACTGAGATATTTGAAAACAATGAGTTTAATACAAAAGAAATATTAACTCAATACTAAGATGAATCTAACTATGTCTGAAAATAGCCTCGAAACTAGACTAGATATACTGGGACAAGCCCCAGCTAAATCTAGCAAAAACTGAAACTAAATGACTAAAGACTGAAATGAAACTCATGACTGTTGTACTCGGAGAATGAGGACTCACCACTGAATCTGCTGAACTGGAGATCGGGAAATCGATCTATGCGTGATCTGGATGCTGAGAACCTGTACCTACATCACGAGAAGATGTAGCGCACGTATGTGTCAGTACATGAAAGATAGTGAGCATGTAGGATAGAGTAAAGCTGAAATAAAACATAACTGAACAAGCACAAAAACAAGTATAATAATCTAAATGTGATGTGCTGATTTCTGAGCTAACTGGATGCAATGACCAATTTATAACATGCTGAAACTGAATACAGAATGTACTGATAAATGGTCAATGCAAAGAGTCTGACTGAACTGTGGGAGCTACTAATAACCGATAATAAAACTACATGAGCTACATGTGGAGTCCGATGAAAACGCTCCATCGAGAGGACCCAATATACCCTTCCAAAGGTATAAAGGCATGCTGGCATGATCACTAAACTGATTGCCCACAGAGGGGACTTACAACCTACTCGGCTAGTAGTTCTGGGACTATTGGGTACGCTAAACCCTAGTCCAACTCGGTATTATGCTACTCCCAATGAATTATGTAAATTAACTAATTATATCTGAATTTCTGTAAATGTTGGATAGCTCGAAACTGAACATGCAAACTGAGAATGCAACAATTAATATGGTAATTATGCATTTATAACTGAGGCATGTATATCTGAAGTGTCTGAAATATATGACCTGGCATGTGTAATTCAAGAACTAAAGAAATACAAAGCTAGGGTTCTGAAATTCATGCGGTAATCTGAGTAATAACATGATAATCTGATTTAGAACATATATTTAATAAATTCATGAAGTTATATCAAAGTTCTAGAAACCCTAAGTTTAATCATGACATGGGAATCAAGAATCTGACTGAAAACTAGGCACCCACTGGGTGAAAGCAACCCAATAGTGAAATCCCACATACTTGGTGATGAAATCCACGGAAAAATACTTAAGTTTCGGGCTGAAACTGCTGGAGCTTGTGGAGTTCTTGAACTAGGGTTCTTAAGCTTTTTTCTCCTCTCTTGCTTCTAATTTTCTAAGTTTTGATTTAATAATTTGACTTGGATATGTTTTAATTATGTTTCTAGGCTTAAACTGACTAAAATATGATGATTTAGGGTCAAAACGACGTGATTTAGGGTCAAAAAAACCCCTGGGAAGGTTGCTGTCGGGCCTCACGACGGCCAAGACTGACGATCTGTCGTGCGCCCGACGCCCCGTCATTGGGTCCCTCGTGAGGGCCTGTTCTACAGGCCTTTACTACAATGGACATAACTTTTTACTCTGAGGTCTGATTTTAGCAAGGTCGGTGGCTATAGAAAGATAATTCAATTATCTATCTGTGGGTAGGTCATGCAGACGTACTTAATTTTGTGCTAAGAGTTATGATTATATTAACTTGACCCAACTACATTTCCCCTTAACTGCTGCAAATTTTCCACCTACAGACCGTAGGTCCACCTAAGAACCATGCTGGTCATCCATAGCTCTTGTCAGAGAGTGGTTGAAGGGATTCTTGATCGACGGTCACGGACTACAGACTGTATGTCCCTCTGTCGTCCAAGACTTAACCAATTTTTCTAGACTGAAATTTTTGGGAGTTTCTGATCCCATCGACGTTTGTGCAGGACGGACCGTGGTTCAGGCTACGGTCCGTCGATGCCACCGTTGGTAGCACCTGCAGATTTTTCTGAAAAATTAATTTTTGGTCTGTTTTGGCTACACGGTGTTACAAACTTAGTAAAAATATAGACACACCCATAACAAAAAAGTTAAGCTCTTTCTAATGATAATATCAAAGGAAAACCCCACCCACTCAAAAGGAAAGGAAAACTTCCATAGTACTTCAATGAAATTGAAAATAAAACCCTACCCACTCAAAAGGAAAGGAGAAATCTCACAGTACTTCAATGGAATCGAAACTAAAACCCTAACCACTCAAAAGGAAAGGAACGTCCACCCTACTTCAATGGAATTGAAATTAAAACTTTTGTCAAATCAAAATTCCAAAGGAGAAAGTTTACATACCTTTTCCAAAACTCTTTGAGAGAAACACACAAATAAACTCAGCCGGTGAGCTCTCTAAGAGAAACGCTAACCTCCCGTGGTGAGCTCTTTGAGAGAAACATGACTTTTCTTTTCCTATTAAAGAGAGACTATTGTTCCTATTTGCTAGACAAATAAAAGAGAGGCTAAATATTTTTATATTCTAGAACAAAAAAATAAAATTATAAGAATTATGCTAGACCAAAAATAAAATTAACTTGAAACAAAAAATCACTATAACATGGTCGACTGGAGTAGTCGGCCATATGATAATATTTTTGAAATTATTTGAATAATTTTTTGACTACCACAATCAATAACCAGTCAATTATTTTATTGACTATATTTCACAAAACATTATGATTTGAATAGTCAAAATCATAATCGAAATAATAAAAAATATATATTATAAATCCTAATTTGCCGATTATAGTAGTTATAAAAATATCTAGAATACCGACTGTATATTTGTAGTCGGTAATTGTAGTTAGAAAATAGCTTATTTCTAGTAGTGCACCCTTTCTAAGCTAATTGTGTTCTTAATTTACTTGTGGACGATGAAAAGTTTAAGTTGGGTGTTGATGAGATGTATATTTGCACTCATTTGAGGTATATTTAGTTCAACAATTACTGTCCTCAATGCTTAATTATGTCTTATTCTAATGATATTTTTGATGATTTGCAGTTATGAAGGCTAAAGGACAAGGAAATGATGAATGTTTGAAAGAATGGCTAAAAATGTAAAAGAGTGCAAACTTTATACAGATGATCGCCAAACAATAAAGATAGATTGTTTAGTGAGCATGACCTCATCCAAAGTGATAGTTCACAAAACTTCTTATTTATTGAGGCAGGTCGGCGAACTCCAAATAGAAAGGCAAATCACCAAATGAAAAAGGGTGAACATGTTGACCCTAGCCGAAGGCGACAATACAAGGAGAAAAATTAAAGGCTTAGAAAGCAAACTAAGGTGGTACTCCGCAATACGCCGATTGTGAAAGACAAATTCGATTGAACTTGCCACCCGATGTTCAAACACCTGAAGCCTAGAAAAAGAAAGTGTGAGCTAGAGAGTAAATGGTGATTCGCTCATTGTGATCGGCGAGCCCGACTAATGTCACCTAATGGGTAGCATATTGAGTTTTGTAAATTTTGGAAAATTATAAATAGCCCAAAGAAGATAGAATGATGATAAGACATGTGAGTTGCAATACACTTTGGCGTATGAACAAGTGAAGGGAGAAAAATTCTTTACCTTGTGAAGAACACATCTAGTTTTTGGGGGTTTTCGACTTTGTTGTTGAAATTGAAAAATTGAAGTTAAATTTAAAGTGGTTTTTCTTCTAATTGCTTAATTTCATGCTACCCATGATTGCTTTCATTAAAGGTATAATTTCTTTGTCGTTTGTGATGGGTAGCTAAAACTCCAAGATTTAGGGGTGCAATTATAGGGTTGGGTGCTGATTTAATGTAGTGGGTACTGTGTTATCCTGTATTAAATTGTTGTTCATACATGAATTTTGACTGATTAGCATGAGGTTAATTTGTGGGTTAAGGTTGCAAACTTAATTTCTATTTTTGATCTTTGATCGATGCTCGAAAGAGATTGATTGGAGTGGGTAATTAGTCTGATACTAGCAATTCAGGTTTGATGTTTGTAACTTGCTTGAGATAGAGGTTATGGGTAGGATCTATTTCACCTATTTTGCATCCAAAGAGAAAACAAAGTAATTTAATAGGGTGTCGAGTATAGTACCCGGTCTATTCATAACTTTCATCACTATAGAGCAACACAATTACTCCTGTGTGACATTGATTTCCAATACCCGCACCCCTATATTGCTTGTTACTTCTTGAATTTCCTGAATTTTTAGTTCAATTGTGATTATTGATAACCAACTTCATTTATTAAATTGGTGGAATCGTCCACCCACTTTTTTTACTACTACAAATGAATGATTTTACAATTCAAATTTCTTGATAGAATTTTCTATGATATACTCTTCTTTGTGGCATTCGATCCCAACATGTAATGACCCGAAAGGTCATTTTTCAAAATTTGATTATTTCTTTAACGTGACTTAATTAATTGTTGGGTGATTGGAGATAAATGACTTAATTGATAGTTAATGTGCTAAAGTGATCAATTATTTAAGACCTTATACCATTAGGGACACGTATTAAATATAAGATAGTGAATTTTGTGGGTTCTAATATACAGTTAATTTTTTTTATAATAAAAAAATAGGAGTCAGAAAACACAAATGAAAAAGGGAGAGGAATAACGTAACCTAGCGCAGCATCGATCAAAGATGAAAAAATTTACAGATACTCGTCGGCCATCTTCAATTCTTGATAGGCATGCATTAATTACTTTATATAAAAATGATTTAATTGGTATAAAATAGCACTATGGTTATTATTATTAATTGTTACCTAATTTGTAGTTATTAAGATGTGATGATTGGCAGTGATTGCCATTGAAAACAATAACGGACAATACTAGAATATAGAGAATATTTAAGTGTTGGTTAATATTGTTAATTTATTAAGAGTTGGATGAGAATTAAAGTGTATTGTTGTATGTTTGCTAAGGGAATCGTGATTGTATTCTGCCATGAGGCCACATTGGGGTCAATGTATATTGCTAAATTGTGGCCAATGATTGGTTCATAATGAGCCTATCATTAATGGGTAGGAAAGGAGTTGAAAAGAAGAAAAAATCAAAACACAATTCTGCAATTTTAGTGTGAATCCAGTCGGGTGTAATTTTCATAAATTTTGGGTTATTATATTATGGTTTAAGTTTTGCTATATTGGTATGTATATTTAAATATTATAGAAATATCATTTTGTTAATATCATTCGAATTAGGGTATTGGAAAGGAAATAATTGGAATTCATTCCTAGGCTTGTAACTTGGAAAACTATGGTAGTTGAAATGTTAATTGACATCAAGAATTACAAACTTGATTATAAATTTGGTGAATTTTTAGGTCAAGGTTAAACACATAAAATGTGGGTGTTGTTAGTTCCGAAACCTTATTGTGAATATATATACTTGGATAGATTGTATCGATTTGGAAGCTCAACGAAAAGGGAAGGCTCAAGTCCCAGAGTGATTGTTCGAGTGGCTAAGGCAAGTGAATTTCTAAACCCTTGTTAAGCGTATGGAATTCGTGTATTTCCTTTTGTGATTTTGAGAATGATTTGGAGGCTTATTTCTTATTTGTTGGTGTTGTATTACGTCTCTAGTTATCAAAATAGTTATCTCTTTATTTTTATTTGAGCATATCATTTGCATTGATCTGAGACATGGTTGTGATAATTGTTATGTGATAAGAGCACGTACCATTTTGAGGGACGAATAGTGCACCGCGATGGATATTTCATTTTGAGAGACGTATCGTGCGCCGCGATGGTTATTATCAAGGATCGTATCGCATGCCGCGATGGATGCATGAACATATATGTCCCTCATGGGTCCCAGACTGAGAGATAGCGGGTGTGTATTATTAGGGAAGACATGCATCACTATACTTGACATTGCATCTCATGGCATTACACATTTTTATTATTAATAAACTTAAACTCGTGTTTTGCTGATCTTGTGAGTGTTTTTCTATGAAACTGGTGACTGTTGAATATTGAGTTGTTATTGAGAATATGTAATCAGATAGAGTGTTGTTGTTGAGTTGTCTGCTTGGTAAACTGTGAATTATTAGGTTGTAGTGTGTAAATTCAGATAGGGTATAAGGAGTATCCGTATTTTGTTCCCTTAACTTGTGTTTGGAGGTTTGCTTGTTGGGTACCACGTGGTTTGGTACTCACCCCTTTCTTTTACAAATTTTTGTAGGTTACGAGCCCGAATCTTCGTGATACCTTCCATTCTCTTCATTTCTGAGGCATCTTGTGGAGAATTGTGAGGTAGTTGTTTGTCACCTCAGCGAACCTTCCTACTCCAGTTTATGACTTTGTTTTTACTTGAAAGACAACTTAATTTTAGACTTGCGTGTTTTATTTCAATTCTAGTATTTACATTAGAGGCTTGTTTACGTGACAACCTGGTTTTGGGGATTGTATTAAGTTGAATTTTTTTCATAGTAGAAACTAATTTTGGACTTTTGTTTATTTCTGTACTTTGTTAGATGTTGGATTTAGGATGACTTGTCTTTGCGCGATAAGACGAGTGTCTTTATACCCATTTTTGGGTCGTGACATATTTGTTTGATATTCTTTTATTGACGACGATTATGTATCTTTTGATTGGTTTTGAAGATTATATTTGAGCATTATCAAGGTCCCACCGATGAATTCAAGCATACATCAATGGTATCATGACAACATATAGATATAGTGTGATATACAGTATCATGGATGCCTCACTAAAGGACTAAAGGATCGAAGCATATAGATATAGAGGGTGTTTGTCTTATTTAGCTTTTATTTAGGATACTAGTGTTGAACCACCTCCCATGGACTTTATTCCCGTGGTTCATGAGTTTCCTGAGGTATATCCTTCTAATCTTCCTAGTGTTCCTCTCGGTAGGGATATTGATTTTGCTGTTGATTTGGAGCCGAGCACCAAGCCAATTTCTTCCCCCCCCCCCACCGTATTGCTCCAGCAAGTTGAAAGAGTTGAAGGATCAGTTGCAGGATTTATAGAGGAAGGGTTTTATTCGCCCTAGTGTATCACCTTGGGGTGCCCCTGTATTATTTGTGGAGAAGAAGGATAGGACTATGAGGATGTGTATTGATTATAGACAGTTGAACAAGGTAACAGTGAAGAATAAGTATCCTCTTCCGCGTATTGATGACTTATTTGATCAGTTACAGGGAGAACCATTGTTCTCGAAGATTGATTTGAGGTCCGGGTATCATCAGTTGAAGATTAAGGCATCAGATATCCCTAAGACAACTTTTCGGACCTGGTATGGGCATTATGAGTTCCTAGTGATGTCCTATGGATTGACTAATGCCCCTGCAACATTCATGGAGTTGATGAATGGGATGTTTTGACCATACCTTGATTATTTTGTGATTGTTTTCATCGATGACATCTTGGTTTACTCGAAGACTGAGAAGGACCAGGTCCAACACTTGAGGATTGAGGTTGAGAGAAGAAAAGTTGTATGCCAAGTTCTCAAAGTGTGAGTTCTGGCTTATTTGTGTGGAATTCTTGGGATACGTGGTGTCCAAGAAGGGTATTGGAGTAGATCCATCCAAGATTGAGGCATCTAGAGGATGCACACGACCCATTTCTCCTACCGAGATTCAGAGTTTTGTAGGATTGGTAGGTTATTACCGATGATTTGTTAAGAGTTTTTCTACTATTGCAGCTCTATTGACTAGATTGACTCGTCAGGATGAGGGTTTTCAGTGGTCTGATGAGTGTGAGGAGAGCTTTCAAAATCTCAAGACTTTGTTGACTTCGAGTCCGACGTTGACTCTACCTGAGGATGGTGTAGACTTTATTGTGTATTGTGATGATTCAGGAGTTGTTTTGGGTGGCGTATTGATGCAGAAAGGGAAGGTGATTGCTTATGCTTCTAGGCAGTTGAAATATCATGAGAAGAAATACCCTACTCATGATTTGGAGTTGGCGGTTGTAGGATTTGTACTTCAGTTATGGCGTCATTATTTGTATGGGGTGCACTGTGAGATTTTCACTGATCATCGGAGTCTTCAGTATATCTTTAGTCAGAGGGATTTGAATTTGAGGCAGCGGAGGTGGTTTGAGATGCTGAAGGACTGTGATGTGACCATTCTGTATCATCTGGGAAGGCCAATGTTGTGGCAGATGCTTTGAGTAGGAAGACTCATAGAATGGGGAGTCTTGCAACTCCTAGTATAGTATTAAGGAGAGACCATTGGCTAGAGATATTCAGAAGTTAGCTAACATTCTTGTCTGATTGCAGATTTCAGAGGAAAGTGACGAGATGATTGCTTTTATTGAGGCTCGATCTTCTTTAGTCGAGCAGATCTGTGCGCACCAGTTTGATGATGAGAAGTTATGTCCCATTCGAGACAAAGTATTGAGAGGGGAAGACAAGGAGGTTGTCCTTGATTCTGATAGTGTCTTGAGGATCGGAGGAAGGATTTGTGTGCCCAAAATGGGCGAGTTGATAAGATTGCCTCTTGAGGAGGATCATTGTTCTCGATATTCCATCCATCCAGGAGCGGCAAAGATGTATCATGATCTGAGTCAGCATAACTGGTGGTGTGGGATAAAGAGAGATATCTCAGACTTTGTTTCGAGGTGTTTGACTTGTCAGCAGGTGAAGTTTGAGCACCAGCGGTCGGGGGTGTATCTCAGAGGATACCTATTCCTACTTGGAAGTGGGAGCGGATTACTATGGACTTTGTTGTAGGTTGCCTCCCACAGTGGGTGGTTATGACTCTATTTGGATTATTCTTGATAGGTTGACCAAGTCTGACCACTTCATTCCGTTTTGGGTGAATTATACAACACAGAAGTTAGTCGAGCTATATATCAGTTAGATTATGCGACTTCATCAGGTTCCTATTTCTATTATATCATATCGCGGTTCACTATTCACTTCCCACTTTTGGAAGGCATTACAGCATAGTCTAGGTACGTAGTTGGATATGAGTACAGCTTTTCACCCACAGACAAATGGTCAGTCCGAGCGGACGATTCAAGTTTTGGAGGACATGCTTCGGGCATGTGTGATCGATTTCGGTGCTAGATGGAATCGACATTTATCCTTAGCAGAGTTTACCTACAATAACAGTTATCACTCTAGTATTCAGATGGTTCCATTTGAGTCGTTGTATGGTAGACGATGTAGGTCTCGATAGGTTGGTTTGATTCGATAGAGATGGACTCATTGGATACAGACTTTCTTAGAGATGTTATGGAGAAAGTTCGTATGATTCAGTATAGACTATTGACAGCCCAGAGTCGACAGAAGAGTTATGCCGACTGAAGAGTTAGAGCCTTAGTATTTATGGAGGGTGATCATGTTTGGCTGTGAGTATCACCCATGAAGGTTATGATGATGTTCGGAAAGTAGGGCAAACTAAGCCCTAGATTCATTTGACCTTTTGATATTTTAAGCGGAGTGGGAGATGTGGCTTATAAGTTGGCCTTGCCACCTAGTTTGTCGGCAGTTCTTCCTGTTTTCCATGTCTCAATGCTTTGAAAGTATATCCTGGATGAATCCCATGTGATTTCACTTAATTATGTGGAGTTGGGTCCAAACTTGACATTTGAGGAGGATCCCAGAGCTATACTAGATAGAAAGGTTCGGATGCTTAGGACCAAGGAGATTACTTTAGTGAAGGTGCAGTGGAAGCACCAATTACTGGGAGAGGCAACTTGAGAGGCAGAGTCTGACATGCGTGCCAAATATCCTCGGCTTTTTGAAGCTTCAGGTACTTTCCTTCACTTAATGTTCGAGGACAAACATAATTTTAAGTGGTGGATAATGTAATGACCCGGAAAGTCAATCTTTTAACATTAATTAATTAATTGTTGGGTCATTGGAGATAAATGACTTAGTCAATAGTTAGTGGGCTAAAGTGATCAATTATTTAAGACCTTATACCATTAAGGACATGTATTAAATATAAGTTAGTGGATTTTGTGGGTTATAATAAACAATTGATTTTTTTTATAATAAAAAAAATAAGAGTCAGGAAACACAAATGAAAAAGGGAGAGGAATAATGTAACCTACGGTAGCATCGATCAAAGAGGAAAAAATTTGCAAATACTCGTCGGCCATCTTCACTTCTTTGTAGGCATGCATTAATTACTTTATACAAAAATGATTTAGTTGGTATAAGATAGCACTGTGGTTATTATTATTAATTGTTACCTAATTTGTAGTTACTAAGATGTGATGATTGGCAATGATTGACATTGGAAACAATAACGGATGGATAATACTAGAATATAGAGAATGTTTAACTGTTGGTTAATATTGTTAATTTATTAAGAGTTGGATAAGAATCAAAGTGTATTGTTGTATGTTTGCTAAGGGAGTCGTGATTGTATTTTGGCATAAGGCCACATTGGGGGTCAATGTATATTGCTAAGGAAAAATTACATAAATTAATATATTTTAAAAAATAATTACTGATTTTAGCGATACTTTTTGTTTATTACCATTTATAGCAATGCTTTGTTAAATTTGTAATATGTATTAAAAGTGAATTATGTATGCAATATATATGAATTATAATTGTTTTTTGAAATATATTATGTTTGTTTGGTAAAAAAATTGTCACATTGTATTATAAGTGTATTAAAATGTGTGATAAATATATTATTCATTACTAAAATTTGTATTATATGTGAATAATAAATTGTTCTTTGTAATATGTATTAAACTTGTATTATAAATGAATTAAAAGTGATCAAGTGAGATAAAAATATTATTACTATAAATGGTAAATATTTTTTTATTATAGTACATTTATGTAAGTTTCCCTATTGCTAAATTGTGGGCTAATGATTGGTCCGTAATGAGCCAACTATTGGTGGGCCAATGATTGGATTATCATTGAAGGGTAGGAAAGGAGTTGAAAAGAATAAAAAATCAAAACAAAATTTTGCAATGTTAGTGTGAATCGAGTTGGGTGTAATTTTCATAAATTTTGGGTTATTATATTATGGTTCAACTATTGATATATTGGTATGTATATTTAAATATTAGATAAATATTATTTTGTGAATATCATTCGAATTATGATATTGTAAAGGAAATAATTGAAATTCATCCCTAGGCTTGAGACTTGGAAAACTATGATAGTTGAAATGTTAATTGACATCAAGAATTACAAACTTAATTATAAATTTGGGTGAATTTTTAGGTCAAGGTTAAACACATAAAATGTGGGTGTTGTTAGTTTCGAAACCTTATTGTGAATATATATACTTGGATAGATTGCATCTATTTGGAAGCTCAACGAAAAGGCAAGACTCAAGTCCCAGAGTGATTATTCGAGTGGCTAAGGCAAGTGAATTTCTAAACCCTTGTTAAGCGTATGAAATTCATGTATTTCCTTGTGTAATGTTTGAGAATGATTTGGAGGCTTATTGCTTATTTGTTGGTGCTATATTACGTGTCTTGTTATCAAAATGGTTATCTCCTCATTTTTATTTGAGCATGTCATTTGCATTGATCTGAAACATGGTTGTGATAAGTGTTATGTGATAGGAGGATGTACCATTTCGAAGATCGTATCGCGCGCCGTGATGGATATTTTATTTCGAGGGACGTATCGCGCGCCGCGATGGTACTATTATCGAGGATCGTATCGCACGTCGCGATGGATGAATGGACAGATATGTCCCCCGTGAGTCCCAGACTGAGAGAAAGCGAGTGTGTATCATTAGGGAAGAGATGCATCACTATACTTGACATTGCATCTCATGGCATTACACATTTTTCTTATTGATGAACATAAACTCGTGTTTTGCTGATCTTGTGAGTGTTTTTATGTGAAACTGGTGACTGTTGAATATTGGGTTGTTATTGAGAATATGTAATCTGATAGAGTGTTGTTGTTGAGTTGTGTGTCTGGTAAACTGTGAACTGTTAGGTTGTAGTGTGGAGGTTCAGATAGGGTGTAAGGAGTACCCGTAGTTTGTTCCCTTAACTTGTGTTTAGAGTTTTGCTTGTTGGGTACCGCGTGATTTGGTACTTACCCTTTGCTTTTATAAATTTTTGTAGGTTACGAGTCCTGATCTTCGTGATACCTTCCATTCTCTTCATTCCGAGGCATCTTGTGGAGAATTGTGAGGTAGCTGTTTGTCACCTCAGTGAATCTTCCTACTCCAGTTTATCACTTTGTTTTTACTTGAAAGACAACTTCATTTTAGACTTGCGTGTTTTATTTCAATTCCAATATTTATATTAGAGGCTTGTGTACGTGACAACCTAGTTTTGGGGATTGTATTAAGTTGACTTTTTTTCGTAATAGAAATTTTTATTGGACTTTTGGTTATTTCTGCACTTTGTTAGATGTTGGATTTAGGCTGACTTGTCTTGGTGGGATAAGACGAGTACCATCACACCCATTTTTGGATCGTGACGTCTTTGTGGGATTTTTTTTATTGACGACGATTGATGTATCTTTTAATTGGTTTTGAAGATTACATTTGAGCGTTATCAAGGTCCCACCAAAGAATTCAAGCATACACCAATGGTATCATGACAGCATAGAGACATAGTGTGATATATAGTATCATGGATGCCTCACTAAAGGACTAAAGGATCGAAGCATGCATAGTAATACCATGACACCACGTTAATATTTTGATGGAATTATAAAGGTCATACTTAGAGGTGTACATGACTGGGTTGGTTCGGGTTTTTCAATATCAAACCAAACCATTTGTGTCGGATTTTTAAACTTCAGATTTTTCGGGTTTTCGGGTTTTTTCAAATTTTCGAGTTTTTTCAATAAAGTTTTCATACAAACATATAATTTACTTGTACTTCAAATATTTGTTTAGTCCTATAAAAATGCAACTATCAAAGTTATTTCTCAAGAAAATAACAAAAAATATGATATGATTAATGATACTAAAATATCCAACAAAAAAATAAGGGAAAATGCACAAGTACCCCCTCAACCTATGCCCGAAATCTCAGAGACACACTTATACTATACTAAGGTCCTATTACCCCCTGAACTTATTTTATAAGTAATTTCTACCGTTTTTCGGCCTACGTGGTACTAGCTTGAAAGAAAAAGTCAACCAGCGTTGGGCCCACAAGATAGTACCACGTAAGCCGAAAAGGGGTAGAAAAGTATTAATAAAATAAGTTCAGGGGATAATAGGACCTTAGTACAGTATAAGTGTGTCTCTGAGATTTCAGACATAGGTTGAGGGGGTACTTGTGCATTATCCAAAATAATAATAATAAATCCTGTAAAAAAAATTACAAATTAATAAGTCATAACGAAATTGATCATAGTTTAAAATACTAAATCATGCTAAAATAAGTTTAGTAAGTATTAGTTACCTGACTAAATATTAAAAGACAATAAAAATAGATCATCTATTTTAATTGTCTAAATCTATGTAAAACTAAAAAATAAATATTCAATATTATTGTCATTCTTAGTGTTGAATTGATTTTCTTTTTGCATTGATATTAATTTGATTTTTGTTTAAACTTTATTACAATTACCAACATGTATGGACTATAATCTTTATTAGATCATTAAGAACTCTAACTTTCAAACATGAAATAAATATATTAAAAAATAAAAACTATGAAAAAGTATAAGAGATATTTAAAAATTAATCAAAATAAGTATTTTTACGTATAAAATAAAATTTTAAAATTATATATAATGTCGGGTTGGTTTGGTCTCGGTTGTTTTTTTTAGTTGAAGCCAAACCAACCTAAATATAGTCGGATTTTTTGTCCAATACCAAATCAAGTCAAACCAAATCACTAGTCGGTTTTTTTTCGATTTAACTCGGTCTAGGGTTTGGTTCTATTTTTTATTCGATTTTGTACACCCCTAGTCACACTAAAGGATTGAAGTAACGTTAAATGAATAAATAAGGTATATCATGATTTGAGAGAAAAAATAGTGAAATAGGAAGAAAAAAATAAAAAATAAAAAGAAGAGAAAAGGAACATGAAATAAGTAATGTAAAAAAAGGAACCAACAGAGGAGAAAAAGTGGAAATATATGGGAGAGAAATAACAAAAAATAATAATAAAGAAATAAATGAGAAACCTTTTGAATAGTGATAGATTTGTTAAATGAATGTCAAACAATAGTGATGCCTCTCTATCTTTGTTTGACTTTGAAAAAGAAGAAGATAGCTTTGAATATTGATAGGCTTGTGAAGTGGATATGACAAGATCTTAGACAATTATGTGTTGATTTGTTTTTCCTTTTATTTTAAATTTTAGTGATTAAAGTTGCAATGATATGTGTATTGTATTATGTTTTTCTTTCTTTCATTTTTTATTTTTTGTGTATCTTTATGGTGCTCTTAAGTATAACTTTTATACAAATTTAAAATTTAATTTGAACTCCGAGTAATTGAATTCTTTTACTCATATTTAAATTTTCATAGCTTTTTTTATATCGAAATATCGATATTATAATATTTTATTTCTTTATTCTCGTTGTAATATTTTTATTATATATAATTATGAAATTACAACTTTTACCATAACATAATTATGTGTCTTAAGGAGGAGATTAGTTTTTATTGAGTAATAAACATCAATACTTTACATTTAAATCAAAACATAACGGATTTGTTTCATTTCTTTCATTGTTAAAAAGTAATTATTAACAAACTTCAATTTAATGAAGTTGAATTACTACTACTTTGTAGACTGTATAGTACAATTCTTTTAGTGTGTGCACGCATGTGTGTGCGTGTGTGCATTTTGAATTATATTTTTTCTAGCATATATAATTTAATGATTGTAGTTAAAATTATATTTAAAATGTATTAAATATAAACGATATCTTTAAAAAAAGTTGAATTCAATATTATATATTGTTATGAATTCGATAGGTTGCTATTCCTGAACAAATGTAATACATCTAAATAGTACTAGAATATTTATGAATTCGATGGTTTATTATTCCTGGACAAATGCAATACATTTGAATAGTACTAGAATATCTGAAGTTAGCATATAATAATTAAAACATATTTGTATTAAAAATATTTTAATTATATATCCACCACATGCATTAAAACATACCTATAATATATTGAATTCAAATTTTATTATAATTGTTGTTCAACTTTTTTTTTCTTATTAACAATGTTAAAAATATATTATACATGAATTTCAAATTTTCAGATTAAATTATTTGTTACTATATTAAAACTGTGTTAGAAATGTATTATATATGCAATATACTATTTTTGATAAGAAAAGTAAGATTAATTGATCTGTATAAGATTAAAAGATGTGGTATGATATGGGGGATTCTTTCGCACTAAAATAGAACGACAGAGCGAATACGGTTTTCTTTCTCTTCCCATATTTGTCTTGTCTTTGTAGTATAAAAAGAACACACAAATCTACTAATTCGAACAAATGAACTTCCATCAGCACAACAAGAAGGCAAATAATACAACAATAAACAAAATAATCAGCCACCAACAGCACACTGGACAACTACAACAATCAGAGTTTTAAAAAATATAAGAATGCCAAGAGCAGCGTATGTATCACATTCTATATAGCTTGTTGGAAGTATAATTTACATTCAGGCAAGGCTTCCAAGAAACTCGAAAACAGTTCTGGTGGCAACTGTAGCCGTAAAAGCACTTGGTGATATCTTTGAATTACCAAAAGCACAGTGTTCTCCAGATCCACATCTTCCAAACAACCTGGAGTAATTCAATAAATATGAGGGGGGAAAGCAAAGCAATTCTTAGAAAATGAACATCAATATTGAAGATGTTTAAACACATAAAAGGCAATAAAAGAAGAGGCAAATATTCAAGTAAAATCAATTAGGATGTATTTATCCTAATTTAATTGTGATATCTGAGCTGAATGGATATAAACGATGCATGTGGCCATAAGCCAACTCCAACATGAGATTTAGGTATACTTTATTGATTGAAACTTAAGAGAAAAGACATCAGTGCTGAAGTAGAACTTGTTGTTTAAATGTAACAACCCACAGAAGATAGTGTCAACTTGACATCTTAGTCTGTTTGCTGTATTTAGGCAATTTAAGATTCCAAACTTTGACAGCAGATCATCTCATCCCAAGATAAAAACATTATGATTCCAAAGCAAGAAAAATCATGTTTTTGATTTTAATAAGTTAAAGAAATGAAAAGGTTTGAGTAATTTCTCCTTCAAAACAGCTAGAAGAGATTAATTTTCTAATGAACAGTTCAAGTAGGTAATATTTTTCCACCCTGCACATCAAATGTTCAAACGTCTGGAATTTTGAAAAAAGAGAGCATTGGCAGGCTTACCCAGTTCAATTTCTAGCTCTTGATCTTCCGTGTCTCCTTCTTCCACAATTGTTCCATTTTCCATTTCCGCGGCTGTCTTGGCATACCTCTCCAAGAACTCTAGTTCAGTTTCTTCTAGTTCATCATCTTCAGAGTCCTGGCATTGAATTAAGAACAATAACAGTCAGCACTCATTATTCCAAAGGTATTATAAAATGTACATTTACATGATGAATGTAGTCACTTTGCACGCAGGAGATTCGGGGTTTGTGTTCCACATCTCCATTTTTTATTTTTATTTTTTTGATGACAAGGGAAACCCGCAGCTGCTACCCTTTGGGTGCGCACAGGGTAAAACCCCCGCTCCTATGCAATAGCTCGCAAACCACATAGGAGAGGTAACCCGCACTAGGCAAACTTGGAATATATGATGAATGTATAGCATGTGCACTCTTCCCCTACCTTCCACCACAAGCATTTAATGAATGTATGACAGAGCCAACAAACAGAAACCATGAATAGTGATGCAAAAGACAACAATATGGCAGGCGTCATCGACAATTTCCTGTGATATTATATTTTTTCTTTTGAGAAAATTCCTGTAATTTTATATATAAACATTGACTATTTTAACTAGAGAAGGTGGTTATGAAAAAAGAAACAGGCTCTGATAATTATTGTTTCAAGTTGCAGTGTTCTTTTATGAAAAGAAAATGTGTTGCCATCAAGAAAGCTGGTGTGCAAAAATTTCAACTTACATGGAAGGACCACAATTAAGTTAAGAGCCATAATTTGCTAATGAGACAAAGCTCATGTCAGAAGGCTAAGGAATTATTGTGAACGCAAAGACTCATTAGTCACTATTATTTCAATAACCCAAAAATGGCGTATAATGTATGTTCTACAAATAGAACACACTTTGACCATGACGAAAAGTAGGTCGTACGAACATGATTAACATGTAAACAATGTCTACCTGACAGCAAAGAAAGTATATGGGTGGGGGAGGGGTAGCTAAAGATAATTAAACAAGACACAATTAGTTTAGTGACCTAACCTCATCATCATCATCATCTTCAGTTTCCTCATCACCAGAAACCTGATCTTCACTTTCTTCATCTTCCTCTTCCTCTTCTTCCAGTTCTTTAAACTTCAGAAATGCCTCCATCAGTGATGCAACGGAATCATGTAGCAATAAACTCCCTTCATTTTGCCGTCCTATCAGCTTGTCAAGAGATTGTGCCAGTGCCATCACTGATAAAATTATAATAGAAAAAAACAGACATAAGGAGACAGTGCTGATGAGATTCTTAGAGAGTTTTCTACACCCAAGAAGGGAAGAAAAACTGAATACTTAAAAGGCAAAGCAAGGAAACACAAAAGTTAACCACAAGGTATAATCAAAACTAGTGTTAGCTTGCAATCTATTAACAAGCATCGTATTTGTGGACAGATAAACAGATCTAGATAGACACAACGGCATTTCCAGAACAAACAAAAAGGACTAACGTAGAGCACATCACCAAAATATCCTTGCCCCATGAGAGAAAGTCAAGTGGAGAAGTTCCTAATTGCGCTAAAAATCTTAAGTAGTAGGGGAAAAAGAAATAGAATACTAACCTACCAACTTGATCTCAGCCACTGATGACAAACTATGGTCAAATCTGCTTGTTGAGATAATTGCCAAAGCGGATAGAAAGCTTGTAAAGCCTTCATGTTCAATGCCCTCTATAATCTTCTCTACAATATCAGGGAAACACAAATAACACGACGCTATTGCAAGCAACAAAGGATTCCATAGTGGGACAGACTGGTTTCGTATCTCTCTAAAACGAGAAAATGCTGCCTGACACAAGGAAATCACCAAAGATTGCTTGACACCTTCTCCTTCAGGTAAGTAACTGGGACTATGTAAAAGAATGTGGACACAAGAGGATGCCCTCCATACTGCAGATGGAT
The DNA here is from genome assembly GCF_001406875.1 of Solanum pennellii. NCBI lineage: Eukaryota > Viridiplantae > Streptophyta > Magnoliopsida > Solanales > Solanaceae > Solanum > Solanum pennellii. Next base: position 67,058,402 of record NC_028637.1, on the reverse strand, counting down.
ATTGTGAGAAAGCTTCGGTAATGAATGCACCAATTCCTTCAAGGATGGATTTTTGGGGAACAGGTGGAGCAGGAGGCAACGGCAGCTTCCCCACAAGAAAGTTTTTCACAGCAAATTTCTTGTCAAGGCTAACTGCTTTCTTGATACAGTTAAAAGTTGATAAATCCTCCATCTCCTCCCATGCATGCCAGTCAGCTATGAGATATGACCAGACCAGCATCAGTTCTGCGACTTTTAGCTTCAAAAGATCGTCAGCTTGGGTAAGTCCTTGCAAAATGAAACCAAGCAATGTGGAGCAGTCATCAACACATGATGAAGGGGGCACTGAGAAGGCAACCTCGTGTTCCTGATAATTGGAAAATATATTTGAGAAGATAACAAGAGATTTGAGTATATCAAAAACAAAAGATATATTAAAATCCTCTTATCACTCTGTTATCCCAAGTTGAATCTATGAAACGGACACCTCTATCTTCTTGTTCTTTAGAGTAGATATTATATATAGGATGATCTGTACACTCTGGGATACAATACAAAGGCAATACAAATAGGAATGTTGACGGCGACCAGTTAAGTATCAGTTCAATTTAACTGGGGTTCTTGTTGGTGGAGGAACTGGATCAAAAAGAGAGACTCTAGCTGTAAGATATCTATTGGAACCATTGCCAAAATGGACATCTTATTCAAAGAGATAGATCTAAAGTATCTGGATTACTTTGTGTATGATCGAAGATCCAGTAGGTAGTCATTCCCTACTCAGAGAACCGTACGTGAGTCTTCCGCCTCATACAGCTCTGTCTGAGCTTCCATCAATATATGAAGAGCTTGCCTTATGCATGAGAAGCTAAAAGACTTGATCTAGTTAAGTTTGGTATGGAATTCATAACACAAAACAAACATCTATTGCAGTATAAACACTACAGTTAAGCAGCATCCACTACTAAGGTGATTGCATTTTCAATATAGAAAAATGAGCTTGAACAGGCTTCAAGCTTGATGTTACAGGCATAAAAAGGAAATATTTTACTGAAGTGCTACATATATTCATTGACACAAAAAGTAAATAATGGAATATATATGCATACACACTTGTGTTGTGACCTATCCATTTACTCTAAAATTAACTTTGATACATGGCTCAAGACTAACCATCAGTGGAGCAGATCTTAGCCACGCATGCTGTAGGAGATCTGAAAATGCTCTCATCATGGTGGTCTGACCAGAAAGCCACAATTGACTAGAATCATCCTGCTCATTTTCTTCCGATGCCGAGTTTTCCCAACACTGAGCTATCACTGCTAGTGTTGCAAAGCACTGTTCCACCATCTATCAGACGAAAGTCAGTAAGTTCAGATCTTAATATGCCTTCAATTAGACATGTGGATGAGTTCATTTTTTAAATTTTCATATTTAGGTGAAGAGCGAGGTTGATTCTACTCATCTAGAACATAAAAGGTGATTTAAGAATTTGTCTCAAGGGACCTCAGTTACAAGAAGGAATCGCATAGTTAAGACTTATTCCTATCAGAGTAATGACTCTAGAATCACTGACCATGTGACATGATATCAACAGGACTGAGAGAGACGAGGTTTCATTGAACTAAAGGGTGAGCAAACCAACTTATATAACCTCCATTTTAACTATAAACAATGAATAGTGAACAATATATCTCCATGAAATGTGCACAAAAGATGTTCTGATTTTCATGCCAGTTACCAAAATAATAATTAGAATCATCAAACGATTTGCTAAAGAATAAAATACTAGTATGTCAGATACATAAGAAAATACCTGAGGCCATGGCTCCAGATCTAAAGGCAAGTTCTTTGAAGTTTCTTTAACCAACAGACAAACAATATCTGGAATATGCGGTGAAAGTTTTTCAGTTGCAACCTCGACCATAGTACTTAGAAGCTGAAAGTAAATGGAGCTATCTTCTTCCTCATCCCTAATCCTATGACAAACCACTTGAAGAAGTGGTAACCACTCAGGTGGCATGTACTCATTCTGCAGTACCAAAAGGTCAAGCATTATTTAAACTATCATGCTTCAGGTCTATAATATAGGTTAGCCATACCCACTTACTTCAACGAGTTGGGCGATGGCAGCAGCAGCTGTCACCCGCACAGGATAACAAGAAACATCCCCCATATCTGACATTTGTAATGCTTTCACTAGTGAAGAATAAATATCAGCACTCATACCCTGTTGTGGAAAGAGAAAAAAAGGAACTTACTCCTAAAAAATGCCTAATAGCAAACAAGATGTTAAAAAGTATCATCAACACAATTATCTCACTTCGGAAAGACATGAAGCAAGCTCTCCTAGGACCCAATTTGCAGTGGCAATTAAATATGGTTGAGGACTTGGTGTTTCATACAGTGGTAGCACCCGATTCCTAACTAGAGTATCCGTAAATCCGGAACTCTGTTCTGTTAGAAACTGAGAATACAATGCCACATAAGTAATATAAGTATAGAATTTTTTAATTAAGAAAAAAAATATTCGAAATAATGATCTATTCTTACATCTAAAAGGCTGCTATAGGCCATCAGAACTCCGTAATATCTGTCAAAGTTTAGACAAGGAAATGAAAGTAAATCACGTATACAGGATGCAAGCATGATAAAGGAAGGTCAGGAAAAAGAAAAAAAAGGTCTGAATAAATGGACAAATAAAGTAGGATAATTTAGTTAACGGCATGACATTAGAATGAGCACTCTATGTCTTATGCAAACTTAGAGTTCAAGAAATTATAGAGTAATATAATGAATCTTAGAACTTTAAAGAACAAGTTTAGTGTAGGTTCATTGCACGTGTGTCCCACATCAATCGGTAAAACTAGATAGAACAAAATTATTTAAAATAGCAATTGACATTAAAGTAAACATTATCTTTTTCTAAACGATAAGAATTTCATATAGGAAGGTTAAAAAGTTATTTAACTAAACATGAACCTCTTTCTTTAATTTTTTTTAATTTATTTATTTATTTTGTTTACCATAATTTAAGTAAATATTTATGTAAGGTAACAGCATTGATTTTAAAGTCTTAAACTATAGGACATTAATATAGTTTCAAATTAGAGATTTAAGAAGCAAAACTTTGGTCAATTTTAAATTATTAATTATTTAGGAGTTCTTACCTATTACAAATAAGTAAAGATTTAATAGTTTTTCTTTTAATTAATTTCAAAGTCCTAAATATTGGATGATAATTTATCGACAATTATTTGAGAAAAATAATAAATGAAAATTTTGTATATTGGGAGAGATGATTAGACTCCCACAACACTACTTCATATAATCGAGGACATGACTCTAGATAGGAAGGAGGGGAGGTCGCATATTAGGGTAGAAGGTTAATAGGGGTGGAGTGTTGTCGTAATGTGCGTAGGTTTAGGCTTGTTTAGTATCTGCCGTAAAACTAGTCTTTCCCTTGTAGTTCTTGTCATATGTTGTTTAATGTGTTTTGATTATCACATTATTTTGTTGTTTTTATTGTTTCTTTCATGTAGACTTTACACTGATCTTATTATTAAACCGTTGTGCTTTCTTCATTGTTTTCTTCTTTTTACTTGGGCTGGATGCAATAGAGCCGAGGGTCTTTTGGAAACAACTTTTCTACCTCCACGAGGTAGTTGTAAAGCCTGCGTATACTCAACCCTTCCTAGACTCCACTTACTTACTGGGATTGCACTGGTATGTTGTTGTTATAGAGTCTTTTAATGAAGTGTAAAAGTTCGATCAAACCTTCATGCTTTTTAAGTAATACAAATAAATAGCACCAACCATAATCCTATTGAATTTTAGATAGTGGAGAACTTTCTGTGAAGTACAGTGATATATGACCATAAATTACAAAGTTAAAGGAGTTGATATCATAATTTTGTTTTTAACTCACTCATTTACTGTGTTTTCGCCATTATCAGTGGGAACAGGAAATTTTGACAAGAATGGAAGCACCAACAACTCCCCCATCGAGCTGTAACCTTTTCTTTTGTTCTTTTCTCCTTTCTTACGCTTTGATGAAGCTGTAGAAGTCTTGACTGGCAGTCCCTAGAAGCCCAAGAATAAATCACAGATAACTATATGAATTTTAATAGAAGAAGCTAGAGCAATATAAAAATTTTTTTTTTGAAAAATGAAGCTAGAGCAATATAAATTAATCGAAAACTAACCTTAGATATTGAAATAACACCAAGCAAGTTTAAAGCACTTTTCCTTGCTGTAAACAAGTCATCTCTCAATCCAGAAATTTCTTCCTGCAGTATCATAAAGATCAGACAATATCCTGCGAATATTTAGAGTATACAACTTGTAAGGAGGATGAAAGATTCGAACATACAAGGTCAGACGGAAGATTTTTCCTTATGTATTCATCCGGATCTTCTTCCCACTCTATTGTGTCCTACTTAGCAGGCATTTAAGCCTTTAATCAGAACTTCACAAGGGTATGTCACAACAAAAGAAAGAAACTCATGAACATAGGCAAAGAGCTCTCTGGAAGCAAATTCGTGGAATAGCTTACCTTCTCATTCTTCACAAGAGCTGGGAAGATTGCAGAATTAAGCAAGGAAGAAAAGTGAGGTGAAACCAGTCGCCATCCCTGTTTCAGATGATGAGGATAATATACTTTAGCTTGGAGACTTGACCAGTAGCAGGCACTAACCATAAAAGTCCTTCCCGATAGAGGAGAAACCAAGGAATTAACAGAAATGCCTAAAAAGAGAAAGAAGCTAGGAAGGCGAAAGAACAATCATGAAAATATACAAAACACTGCCTGCTCAAGCTACAAAAAAATAGTCAAGCAAAAGAGAAACTTTTGACCATGAAGACAACTGAACAAACTTACCGGACCTGTCTCTAAAACACGAGAAATAACATCAAAGGCTAACGACACAGTCCTTTCTGACAGCGGATCTAGTTTCTGCAAAGAAAGAGTAAGTAGATGAAGAGAGAAGATAAAAATAAGAACGATCACAGGAAGAAAGAGAATATAGTGTGTGGGAAAAGCACTTATGAGAAACAACATAAAAGTTCATGAGACATTCTTGACAGAGCAGATGTTGAGACAAAAGAATAGTGGATGAAGAGAGAAGATAAAAATAAAAATTATCATAGGAAGAAAGACGATTATAGTGTGTGGGAAAAGCACTGATGAGAAACAACATAAAGTTCATGAGACATTCTTGACAGAACAGATATTTAGACAAAGCATAGATTCTTACTTATATGACACAACTTTAGTGTAGTTAAAGAAAGGAGAATCCGACGGCAGCATGCTGAACAAAAGTGTCTATTTACTAGGCATTCTAGTGAAATAAGGTTATGGAACACCTGATATGAAAGTTCACATTTATAGAACTACCAAGTAATACTCCTAAGACTTACATTTATGATTGTGCTATGCTTGGCAATTTCTGAAACGCATTTCACCATGTCAGGCATCAGTCTGTCATTTTAAGATGAGAAGAATTTGAGGAAAAACCAGGATATCTGTATTTTCATTGTGGAGCAAAAAATGCATTTTGACAGCATACTTGTCAGCAAACTTCCGGTGCCGGGAGACTAAAGCACAGAAAATCAGCAGACTTCGCTTTGCAGTCTTCATCAGCAGAGAATACCCATCTTTGCAAGTCAAGCCACCATCAAAACTTAAAGAATTCAGGATTCGTATCAGATCTTGACAAATAGAAGGAAGCAGAGGAGCCAAGGCAGACGGCATGTGAGATTTCACCTATAAAATTGATAGACATTAGATTGTACTACTGCTCAAAGAAGGTCCAAAACAGAAACCTAATAAGAGGAAGAAAGATGCTTCCGGATAAATATTTCTAGGACACATAAAAGGACACATTAGTGCAAGAATTCCTCCTAGTAATTTGAATAGTCTTGAAAAGAAGAAAATAGTGCACTGATAGCTGATCTGACAATCAGATCACTTTAATGGTGTATGTTCTAAACTGTTGCTTCCTTTTTCAAGAAAAGGTCAAATAAAGGAAATGAGACTGTTCCTTGGCAAACCAAGTAACCAATGTTTCGAATGAAAGAAGATCTATTGTCCTGGCATAGACTAACATCCATGCTCATCCTTCACCGTTTTGGACTAGCAAAAGATCTTGTGTGCATAGAGCTATATCAAAATACACTAAGTTACAAGTTTTCAAGATCACATGCAAAACATTGTAAACAAATTATTTTAACTCGTTTACTGGTGCCTCATTCCCATTTTCAGCGGAACTGCTTTTACACGTATAACCAGCTTCCTCTCCTCGATATGCTTGATAACTGTATCAAGCAATTTCCTCCTATCATTTTTGTTATTTTCTATATCCCGAAAGTTTTTAGGATCTGATACATCCAATATGCTGTCTGCTAACTTCTTAACAGAAAAAAATTGAAACAGAACCTAGAGCTCAAATGATAGTTGACATTTCATGGATCAAACATCATGTGTTGTAAATTTATCCTCACCGCAAAATAGATGCACTTGCATATCATGAGAAGGATAGTTTCTGTCTGCACTTCTGATGTATGTTGGGTATCTGATACCTGTTTCACAACGATGAATTAGCACTTCCATATACTCTAAAGTTAACATGTTTTATATGGAAATACCTAGGAGGAAAAGAAATGTAGAAACTTATGTGGACCTTTTCGGTGCAGAGGTGAAATACAGCAAGTAAGGGTACAAGGATCTCTCTTGAAATAAGTTCTAGCTGTGGTGGAACTGGCTCCTTCACAAGTTTTGGATTCAAAAAGTACTGCCACAAAGACATAAGATGAGATCAATACAAGAACCTAAGCAGGTAGATTTTTACAACAGATTTGAAATAAATGAGGAATTTGGTTTAGTTAGTTATTCTGTCCAAAATAATTTTGGTTTTAACCAAATTATAGAATGCTGTTGGTCCATCTTCATATGGATCAACCCGAAGCCTTTTTGATCACCCCCCAAGTGCTTAAGCTTATTTTCAAACAATTAGCAAGCTAGGGGAGGCATTTTTCAGGACACCATGACAATCAGCAAGGTTCTAACATACAAAATACAATTCAACAAAATAAGAAACATAAGTGCATGAGATTGAAGTCATTTGAGTAAATAGATATCAACAGAGGGAAAGTCATCTATATAGGTGGAATCAGAATATAGCTGACACAAATTTAAATACCTGGAAGGGTCTAATCAGTGAGTGAAGAATGGTTAAAGCGTTGATGGTTTTCCATTCAGAATTCGGATTCTTATCAATCAGATCACTGCGCTGAATGACCGACCTTAGCTCAGGCACAAGCTCAGGCCAAGCATCCTTTTTCACAAACTCAACTGCAATAATTGAGCGAAACTGAAAACAAATAGGAGAAAAGAAAATTAAAAAAGACGACCTCATTAATTACACACGCTAACGAAGAAAAAGTTATGCCCAAAACGCTTACAGCTTCAACTAATATCTTAAGAGTCATAGGTTCTGCTTGAAGCAAAGCGCGCACAAATGCATCTCTAAACTCTTTGGTGATTCCTGAGTTTGTATCTATAGAATCAACATTTCTTCTAGTGAAGTTCTTGAGATATGTGGCTGCAGCTACTTTCTGACCTCCGTTCTCACCTTCTATGGAAATGAAGATCCAATATAAAGTGTAGCACAGAAATTAATTTTACAGAATGCAAAAGCATAATCAGGTAAATACTCCTTCAATTCGACAGTTGAATTATCATAATGAATCTAAAATACTCGAAAACAGCGAAATCTGAACTGCAGAATACCTATGGCGATAGAGAGCAGAGTGAAGGGAAATTCTGGGAGAGTAGAGAGGTGATCCAGAGCATCAGTGGCGGCATTGATGACGGCATCGTTGGGGCTCAGAGTTTGATTGAGGAGCTGAGCAATTTGATGAATTTCCATAACGTATAAGTGGTGGCGCTGCGGCAGAACCCTAGCAAAGACTGCAGCTACAAACACACAACAAGTTGGCAAAGAGTTGTAAAAAGAAACAAATAATTGGCTAAAACAGTTAAAAGCGCGGGAAAATTGATATTCGCGCCGTCCATTTTTTGTCATCGCCATATAAATGGCGTTATTTTTTCTATTTATTAACTTTGAAAATATTGAATTGAATAATTTATTTATGTTTCTTGGTTAATATAGTTAATTAAATTAAATTATTAATATATTCATTTATTGAAGACTTACTTTAAAAATACTTTTTCGATTCCTTTTCATATGACAATTTTTTTAAAATTTCACTTGTATTAAAAAAACTAAGTAAATTTACAATTATACTGTTATTTAACGTTTTTTAAGTCAACTTTCAATTAATGATAAATAAGGAGTATTTTTTATTTTTAATTTATTTGTTGAAATTTCTTTTCAAAATCTTATAAAATAATGAAATGGTGAGAGTGACTAATCAATGCATCAAGTAATTATAATGAACAATAATTATTTATTTAGGTTGGTCAAATATTTATTTGAAGACTAATTAATCATCAAGATTATAATAAGAAGAATATTGTAATTTATACATTAATTTTATAAAATGACAAATATTATGAACTAACTATTTATATTAAATAACTAAGGATAACCATAAAACGGGAACTGAGGCAACAATAATCATTAACTTACATAATTTTTTAAGGGACATAAAATCTAAAATAGTGATATATAGATAGAAACGTAAGCAGTAATAAATAATTTCAAATATATGTTTTGCAAGAGGATGAGTGATCCTAATTATGGCGGTAATGTAATACCTGCATCTATATTAACACGCCATAAATTGGTGTGAAATTGGGAGATTAAGGATATAAAAGACTAATTATGCTAAGTAATATTATTTATATATAGTCCTTCTATACATTCGTTGCAAGTATATTCCGAGTAACATCATATCTATTTTTATAAAATAATAACAATATTATTAAATCAAAATTTTGAGTAAAAATTATGCATGAAAGTTGTGTCAGCCCTTATCAGTAAACATTAAATTGATCAATTGCTAATTAACAAATATATGATCTCTTATGATATTCTTTATTTTTTTCATATTTTTCAATAATCGGTGATAAGTTTCTTTCCATATTTTCTTTCATTAAGTTGTGCTTGATTTCTTCTTCGTCATCATCAATAATGAGCAAATGATAAAGCAAAAATATATCTTCCGTCCCATCGTAAATGTTACTATAAATTTTAGCCAATTCCTTTGTTTTTTTTTCCATGAGCATATTAAGGGTCTGTTTGAAAAAGCATTTGATAATTGAAAATAGTGTAATTATTAAGATAGTAATTATCAATATAGTAATTACGGAAAAGGGTCTTAAATATCAATTAAGGTATTGAAAATCGTACAAAATTACCCTTCATCAACCTATTGGCTCCAAAATGCCCTTTTCATCCACCTGACTCAAAAATACCATTGACCACTTTTTTAATTGTTTTAAAATTAAACTTTTTAAATATTTTTTAAAATACTTGGCGTTCAACTATTGGTTATAATTTTAATTTATTAATATAATTTATAAACCAACCCACTACCCACGCATTACTAACTAAACTTCACCCAATTAATAATCCAATTATAATATCAAAATAGTCATAAACACTACTAAAACACGATGAAATTATAGATTCTTGAAAAATGACATCAAAAATTATTCAAAGCTGAATCGAAGCCCCAATTAAATTTAGGTAGAGCCGCTTATTTAGGAGGACACTTTCTTTCAAAATTGAATTAGGAATTTATGATTAAAGGTAAAGAAGTAATACATCCCGAATTAATTCATGCACTTTTTCAAAATATAATTTTATAAATATTTATGATTTGTTTTAAAACTTTTAGTATATTATTTTGAAAGAAAGTTACCTATGAAGTAACATCACATAATTGAGACGTAAGAATAATTAAGATGAACATAGTCAAACTTTTAAGTTTATTCGTGATTTTTATTTAGCCAGTTGAATGTATGATAATTTACTTCTATAATTTTTAAAAACACTCAATTGGCAGTAGCTTGCATTAATAATGTGACGGGTTTATTAATTTAGAGGGATTTAATTAGTAATAGGTGGGTAGTGGATTGATTTATAAATTATACTAATAAGTTAAATTATAATAAATAGTTGAGCGCCACGTATTCTAAAAAATATTAAATAGTTTAAATATAAACAGTCAAATAAGTGGTCAATTTTGAACCAAAAGGTGGATGACATGGGTATTTTGGACCCAATAGGTGTGTGGAAGAGTATTTTGAAGCCAATAGGTGGATGAAGAATAATTTTGTACTATTTTCAATACTTTAAAGGTATTTTAGGTCCTTCTCCATCGTAATTATATTGTTATTTTTGTTTGTCACAATGTAATAATAGTGTAATCACAAAGTGTGTTTGATTACACAAAAGCAATCATAAGATCATGTTATAATATAACAATAAAAGATAATTATTTAAAACTAAAAAAAATACTAACAAAAAAGGGCCTCTATAATGATTCATATTAAATATTTAGGATACATATTGTCATTTGAAAATATATTAATATTATAAAAAAAATACTTGATTTATACTTTTCAAATAAGTATATTTTTATCAAACTAATCATATAACCTAAAAGACAAAATGGTCTGATGGACTCTTATACTTGTATGAGATTGTATTCTAAATCCTTTCACTTAACTCTTTATCAATTGAACCTTTAAACTCAATTAAAATGAGACTTTTAAATATAGACCTCGCTAAGAAGATCAGTGATCAATCGAATTCAAGGGTAAGCCAGTTCGTTCGGGCTGCCATGAGTTATATATCCACATCTTCGGACTTAGACTAGTACTTTAGATTTTGAGAAAATGATGTAAACCCCCCCCCCCTCCCCAATCTATACTCGAATCCCAACTATACACTCCAATTCACGTATGTTCTATTACCCCCGAACTTCATATTTCTCTATTTTCTACACACTTAAACGTTGACCTGTCATATGAGGTGAGAACACCTCCTCTAGGTGCGTGAGAAGGTGAGAACACTGTAAATGTTGACGAAAAGTTTCTCTTTCTCCAAAAATCATCTTCCCCGGCATCAAACAAACCATTGCTTCTTCTTTCCTACCATTAACCCTTGCTCCTTTTATTAAAAAAAAATCACGATTTACGCTAAAAAAATAAGTAGAGTTTAGTTGGTTATGTTCATTTCTACATCAAATCTTGAATTTAGGGTTTGTAATATGCTATAATTTCTTCTTTAGGTCTCTAATTTGAATTTTGAATTTCTCAAAATTCATCAAAAATGACAAATGAAAACTTGAATAAGCTTTGTATGGATAAATCAGACTCAATGTTACTCTTAATTTCACGAATCAACAAGAACCTAAGGGATAAAACAATAACTCAAAATAAGTGATAAAGAATTAACCTTTTACTAAACTAGTTGATAAACTATGAAATCAAGTTGAAAATACACAACAAATTCCTTTGATTATCAACAGAAATACATATGCAAATGGAGAAAGAGATGAAAAAGAGAAAATATTTTTATGGGTCTTTTACGTTTTAGGAGGGAAATTGGGGAAAAATTGGAATTGGGAGTTGATAAGTGGGGGACCCGGCGCGTGCAATCACGCTGAAATATCTGTTTGATTTATGTGTTGTGGTCAGTGTTTAAGTGTGTACAAAATAGAGAAATATGAAGTTCAGAGGGGTAATAGGACACCCGTGAATTTGGAGTGTGTAGTTGGGATTTGGGGTATAGATTGGAGGGGTTTTAGACCATTTTCTCTTAGATTTTCATATGTTTAATTGGATTGTACACATTTCCTTATACTTATGATCCTTGTTAGAGTTTTGGTATATTGACTTTCGATTTTACACATTATTGAAAATATTCCACAATTGTTTTGATTAGACTTATGGAGTTTATGAGAACTCTATTTTTCTCTTAGCATTTAAACATGCTTATGTATCTTTAAAATCTTTGTTTTGTTGAGTTTGTTAGTTTGAGTTTTAGTAATGATTCTCTCACCGAAGGGTTAGTGTAAGTGTCAATCATGACGGTTTGGGTCGTGATAACTACAATATTCAAAAAAATTTCTTTACTTTTACAATTACATCCTTTTTAGCTTTGATACTTTTGTTGAAACTTATCTCAACAAAACATTGTTGGCATTACTACATAAAATCAAATTTTTACGTACTATCTTTAGATTTTTTTAAAAAAATTCATAACTTGTATTAAGTTACAGTTACATAAAAGAAGAATTTCAAATAATGTGTTTCCTCAAATGTAAGAATTTCTATAATTCAATCAAGACCAAAATCAATGAATTGATCATGTTATAATAAAATTTTTTGAGTCAAAGGAATTTAAAATATCAAAATATTACAAGGTAAGAGATGTTAATATGGAGATAACAAATTACGAGAAGTTAATATGGATAACCAATTAAGAGAAGTTAACATGGATAATCAATTATGCACAAACAAATGATGCCAAGATTTTATATTTGGTAGGTTTGATTTAACTTTGACTTGTGAACAAATATAAGGCAAATCAATATTTATGAAATGTTATTTACAAGATATCCATAGAATACAAATTAAATACATATAAAAATAAAATTAATTATTTTAAACTAAAAATTTAAATAGTCAATAAAAATATAATTAAGAAACAATGACTATTTATTAAATCTAATTAAAAAACACATATACTTATTTATTTATTGTAAATTTTCATTTCTCTTTAAACAACTAAAACAATAACTCACCAAAAACATAATTATTTTTTTTGGTATTTTTGAATCTTTTAGTATGAAGTTAATAAAATAAGGTAAAAGTCAAAATATTAATTTTGATTATTTAAAAATATCTAAGCTCTAAAAATGATGTAAAACTTAAGTTCGGTTAAGAACTATGTGTCTACAGTTTGCTCCGCTTTGACTGAAAACACGAAGAGTTTTCAAACAAAGCAGTAGACAACGAGACAAGTTTGACCGGACTCTTATTTGAAAGGGAAAAATGTGACGGAGTCCTTCTTTTGGACAACCTAGCTACATATCCCTGGTTATAAGGGAAGCAAGTCATGTGTAGTTCAAGAAGATGAAGTGATGAGTTGGAAGTAGGGGTGTCAAATGAGCGAGTTGGGTTGAAATTGAGAATATTAAAATGGGTTGGAATAGAAGTCTGGTTGGGTCTTGACCCGCCCAAGTTTACTTTGGGCTCAAATGGGCTAAAAGATGGGTTGAATCTTGACCCACCCAATTTGACCCAATTAATCTCAATAATTTAACATATTGATATTTAACTTTTAAATTACAATTTGAATTTCAACTCAAGATTTTTTTTAATAAAAAGTAACAAATAGATAAACCCTAAAAGATGTAAAATAGATAATAATTCATACCTTAAGTATGGAAACATATCTTAATAAAAAGTTTTAAAACGGGTTGAAATTGGAGATTGGATTGGGCTCAACTGAGGATTCTCTTCAAATGGGTTATGCTTGAATGAGTTGAGATTGAACCCAATTCAAATTATCTTGAGCCCAATTCTTAAAATTCTGGGTGGATTGGGCAGGTTACCTATGTTTGGGTTCAATTTTGACACCCCTAGTTGGAATTAAATGAGGTTCCATCTAAGCTCCAGTTCGTGACTCCTATTCTTACATAAAAAATGATAGTTAATTAACACAAAGAAAATAAAAGTACAAGATTTGATTTATGCATCTTCTCTTGAGTCTTCAGTTGAGTCTCAACTTTCAGATTTTACCTTAATTTTTTATGAGTATCTTGATCCTGAATTTAATTTGAGGTTTAACTTACCATTTAGAATGAGCTTTTGATACTCGTAAAAATGACAATTTAAAATTTTCTTGAATGCATTCCTTGATTAATAACTGATTGAAGCAGATGTCAGGAGGTCAGACCGCTAGATGCATTGAAGAATTTGAATTATAGCGATCATGGGGGATGAACATTCTAAAAAGAGTCCAAACTTTGTTCTCGAATTTCAAATCCATCTTTCATTTGAAAAAGCCTGCAAATCATCACAAACAAAAGAAATAAATAATTTTTTTCCTCGGTTGTCTTATTTCAGGCTTCTACCCCGTGTGCTTCGGGTAATGAAGCACTTCCAGTGGAACGAGCTTCATGATTTCTCATTAAAAAGTCATTATGTTGCTCAACCACTAGAAGATATGAGTCAATTTAGAGTATTTTTGAAAACCCTTTTCATGATAATGTTGTTGTAATATCACATTAGAGGCGTGAAAAGTAGTAATGTCTTTTCCAACATGTCCTCATCTTTTATAAATTTCCAGATATTTTAATTGGGAACTAATTCTAAATACAATAGGGTTATACTCAGTTACGATCTTATAATATTGAAACGGTAAGTGCATTCACTCATAACGTGCCCTTGACAACATTGTCTTGAGGTGGTCATACCTCCCTTTCAAACCTATCAACAATTCAAGTGGATCATTTACCGTCAAGTGTTCAACCTCCAGGCTTTCATCAAGATGATTTAGAAGGAAAATCAGAGTCTTCGCTTTATCCTGACCTGATGGATTATTCCCTTAAATTATATTATCACCAAGACCCTTAGCGGTAAGTTTATCACGACTTAACCCACCGAATCATGCGGACACCTACATACTACAAACTTACTAGAAGAACCTTCATATCTCAATAGTCAAAACATAAGGAAAACTAGAGGAAACAGAGATAAATATAATAACAAAATTTTGTAAATAATATTTTAAAAACAATTTCAGGTTAAGACTTTGAAGTAATTTAACACCCTCAAGGATCTGGTCTAAGCTGGTATAAGAGCTACTAAGAATACAAACTGGACATAATAATTAGAGTTGTCAAAATGGGCTTGGACCGCTAGGCTGGCCCAATCCAACCCTTGAATTAATGGGATTGGGCTCAATTTTTCAGCCCATCTAGAAATGAGGCTTTTTATCCCAGCCTTATTTGGCCCGCTCGCCTCGTAGGACCAACTCGCAAGCTTGGGAGGCCAGTCCCGGGCTGTGAATTTTAAAAATATTTATTATATATATTTTAAGTAATGTAATTATGAAGATTTTGTCAATAAATATTTTAAAAATATCAATATCAAATCAATATTATATATTTTTACATATCTTTTACATTTTAGGGTCATTAACTCACTAAACTTTCTTATTAGCCCAAATTCATCACTTCATTATATGTTTATAACTATGAATCTTTGATCTCTTTTACTTTTATTTTTATGCCTAATTTTCGCTTCTTCTTTATTGTCTTGTTTATGAAAGTTGTGATCATGTAATGTTATTTGAGCGGCTGAAACTTATGAATGTTATATCGTGGATATCATGTATATGTTTTGTAATATTCACTGAAGTATGTCTAATTCATCAACTTTCGTATTCTTTCAAAGAGGAAAATGTTGTTTGTTTTTTGGTTGAAGGGACAACTCGTCCCAACTCCCAACCCGTTGCCGGCTTAGGGCTGAGTTGGATTGTTATTTTATAGGCCCTTTGATTAAAACTGTCAGTCCGTTCCAACCCATTTAACTTTGTAGCCCATTAGGGTTGGGTCAGCACATTTGGACAGTTCTAATAATAATAAATGACACAACTCCCACCATGCAGAAGGAAAAATAGAAGTTTTTGGAGATTTATTCATCTTCACCTAATTAAACATCACTGATCCTGGATCCAGACTATGCCAAAGGGCATAACAAAAGTAGTATTAGTACAAAACCACATGTATTGATAATCATCATCGGTCTATCCGACGTCCACCGTATAATATAAGAACACAACTACTGAGAACATGCAATAAACCACTCGCTTCTCCACATTTACCCTCTCTCGAATACCTCAAATTACACTAGTAACCTTACTACTAACCACCTCCTCATTCAACCTAGTTACTAGGTTCTTGATCATATCCCAACCATTCTAACACATAAAAGAGACCACAAATGCAACTACAAGAATTCCGACTAACCACTCACGACAAACCCTTACTTCTTCCTTTATATTATCCAACCCTTACCATATGGTACATTATATCAAACTTTCTAACTACTAACCACGAACCCCTTTTCTCCAAGGTGAAATCCACCTAAGTATTTACATCACGTACACTAGCTCCACTTCTCACCCTTGTAACATACATACAACTCTTGTCTCTCAACATTAACATTCTTGAGCCCTTGGCCCTTCCCAATCCATTCAACAACGAGATACATAACAAATTTACTCAACATAGTAGAACAATCAGATATTGGTCATCACTACCATTCACCAATTTTGGGGAATACAATATCAGTTACACACATGAGTGTGGTGTAGTTTCACGATTCTCAATTATACAATAATTACAAGTCATTAGTCCTCTCATGGAACCCAAACTCAAATTGTTAATATAGCGACACATAGTATCCGATCCAATGTTTATGACAGAACGTTGCAATAGATCCCATACTAATATCGAGATGTGGAAATCAATCCAAGTTAGTGTGTTGGAACGCAACACCAAATCTATTCAACAAGCCATAATCACAATAACAAAGTACATTCTCATAATCAAACAATCAAGTCATGATTCATGGACTACCTCATTCAATTATTCTCATATACAATTAGTATGATCCATAATGCAACGTTTTGTATGCATACATGTATTATGACAAAGTAATTACTAACATACATCACATTAATACAAAATCACCACCATCACAACGAAGTATTCATCACCAGGTATCACTAAAACAATAACTCGACCATACTTAGCCCTAGTTCATCATCTCTGGTTTCTTACTATGATTTTAATCATCCTTTGTTCGGTGTACGATTGCCTACGCATGAATCCTACCATTGATTATTATTATACTACACAGTGTACACATATTTATAACTACTCAATTAATAAACCTAGCCTACTTGGGAGCCAAGCTGTTGCATAGAGTTTTTGGCTGCGATTCTTGAATCTGGACTTCAAGGCGGTGAACTTGAATGGAAATCCACAATTAATTGATTTCCTTATGCTAGAAATCTCTTTCTCCTTCCTCCCCAATCTTAGACTAGTTTTTGGGGGG
Source organism: Solanum pennellii (assembly GCF_001406875.1). Taxonomy (NCBI): domain Eukaryota; kingdom Viridiplantae; phylum Streptophyta; class Magnoliopsida; order Solanales; family Solanaceae; genus Solanum; species Solanum pennellii. Next base: position 67,041,319 of record NC_028637.1, on the reverse strand, counting down.
TTCCTACATTTGTTTACGTCTAAATTAGGTATTTTAGGAAGAATGAGAAAATAGGATTTTGTGTTATTTACATTCTGTCTCGCCTATACCGCTTTGGCACCACCTTGCCCTGTCATGGCGCCGCCACCCTAGTGCCATCTGGCCTGCCCTGGTGGGACAGTGCCCAATCTTTCGAAGTTTTTGCTTTTCCTAAATAACGATGGTTTGGGTCGTTAGAATAAATAACAAATCATCCCTCGTTCGTCCCCAAACAACTAGTGCATGGGACATCACACACTTGATTTTGGAGTACATCTTACTATAGAATTGGTCCATTACAAACACCACGATGGATAGATATTTCTCTAATTTAGAACACAAAAGGTTTTATAATTAAGGGGCCAGTTTGGAATTTTTTGAGGCAACACATGAAGAAACGAGCACGCTCAACTTACACAACCTGACCCGCTAGGGCAGCAGCCCTTCCGCTAAAGCGGAGCTATTGTGGCGAGGTACCTCCCACTGCAGCGGGAGATCGGAACCAATAAAAAGGGAAATGGTGAATGGTTTCCTCATTTCTCAGTTTCCATACTACAACTCTCTCATAATCATCTCGATTTATTCACTCTGAACGTCAAAATTAAGGTAATACTCACACTCTTTATTGTCTTACTTCATTACTTACTTAACTACGATTACGTGACGATAAATGATTAATTTGAATAGCCTTAGGGTAGTTTTCAATATTGTGAAAAATAGGTTGCTTTATTTGCTTGAAAAACGTAGCATGGATACTTTCCTTTTGTCCCCGACGTCTCCATAATGTCTTGGGCGTAAGGATTTCATAGAATTGCAGTTTAATCAGTACCAAAATGGGTGGGGAAGTTGAACAATCTCTTGGTGTAAAAATCAAATTTGAACACCATTTAGGGGTATATTTGCAAAAATAATTATACATTTAGGTTCCGGGTAGTTAATATACTCTGAAAACGAGGATTTTGGGACAAAGAGGCGCCATGATTATGCCTGCTGTTAGTTCCAGATGAAGGCCACTCTGGAAACCTTCATCTCGCAATGGCAACCTACATTATTCCGTTTTAGCTGGATTTTGGGAGCTGTGGTGGGATGTGTCAAACAAGTGGCTTACATCCGCTAAGGCTAGAAAATGCTTTTCTCATCAAACCAATTCGATCCCCCAATGTTTAACTTGCTTATAAATCTTTCTATGCTTATCTAAATGGCTGGCATCAATGATCAAAATCTTCCTATTCTCCGGTCCTCCGTTGCTGCTAGTCGGGAACGATACCATGACCACTGAAACACTAAATTCTGTTGTGATCAGGGTTTTCACTTGCTGAATTTGCAAATGAAGGTGCTTGCATTCACACTCGGCTTATGGAGTTTCGCTGGGCTCTATTGACAGAGGTTCCCCCCTGCTACTTGCTTTACCTAAGTGAGGAACTTCTACGTTTCCCTTCTTACTGTTCAATAGGATGAATCTCACCCTGTCATGCGCATCCGGGGAGTTGACATCCCCTCAACGCCACTGCCCTCAATGAGGTGCTAGAGTTGCTTGAGGTCTCGGACGCAGAGTATGAGGCCAAGATGAAAGAGATGAACTTGGATTGGTTGAGAGATACTGTCATCAAGCCTGCGCGATGGGATCAGGTTTACTGGGCTACAATAGAGGGCAAAACTAGCACAAATTTGTCACCTAATGCTAAACGGTGGCTACACTTGGTTACCAGGAGGATCTGCCAGTCGAGCAACCATACTGAAGTGACATTTCCTCGGGCTTTGGTGTTGGTGTGCGCTATACATAGTATCGAGCTAAATGTGGGGGCAGAAATTCTTTTAGAATGGAAGATGTTCTATCGAGGCAATGAAAAGGAGTTCTTCCTGCTTGGACTAGTGACTGCGATGCATAAGTGTGCGGGAGTGCCACTTATAGACACCAACTAGGTACTTCCCATGGATCCCTTATTTTACCCTTTTTTGATTAGGCTGGGTTCCACCTATAGAAGCAAGAGGAAGAGTATGGGCAGGGTCAGCAACAGTCAGATGACTGCGGAGTCAGACGATGACAACTATCCCTCCCTGTCCCAGCCCTCACTCTTAAGTGCACAGGTAGAGGAGGACTTGGCAGTTGTACGGAGGAGATTGGGGCGCCCTAATGCTATCACTAATCTAAATCCCCCACCCCCCCTAAAGCTTGAGATGCTCCGTCGCTAGCTGCACTAGTATAGAAGAAAGGGTCTACATAGGGACCGTCTGCTGGTCCGAATATGGAAGGCGATAAAGATCACGCTCACTCGTGTTGCCCCAGGACAGGAGATTCCTGTAGTCGAGAAAGGAAATTTCCAGCATTTCTCTTGCTTAGGTGAGGTAGGCCTGGTTCCCTAGAGGAGTTAGACTTTGACGATGACACTTCTCAATCCCAAATAAGTACTTGGATTTTTCTCGTTCCTTTTGGGGCTTGTAATTTAGTACAAAACTTTGACTTTGTCTTTTTCGTATTCCGTTATGTTTTTGTAGCACATGGATGTTCTGCTGTTTCCGTAGTAAATGGTTAATTTCTAAAATTTATAAACTATTATCTATTGTTGAACACTGATTGAATTGCAGGGGTTAACCCGAATACTATTTGGGATTTTAATTGGGTAACTTGTGAAAATAAGAGAGGCGGGTTGAGGTTCTGCCTCGCTCCATCCTGCTATGTCGATCTCACCCTAATGGGAATAATCCCGCCCCAGTGGCTCAGACAGGACCAAAATCTCAGCTAATTTTTTTTTGGGGTTTTCTCCTTTCTAATTTTACAAAGGTTCCCAACTTTACCAAACAAATTTTAGGATAATTCTCTGAGCTAGGAAAAAATCATTGTCTACCCCCAAGTCAATTCCATGTTACACGAACCAATTATTCTCATTATTGTAGAACCACAATCCACACATCCCAAAGATACACAGACACTCACACAATTATTACCCAAATGCAAGACATGTTCAGATCTTCTTTACAAATCACCTCGTAGTTTTATCTAAACCCTTGCATCGAACTTACTCAGGATCTTCTTTTCACCACGAGTTTCATGATACTCAAGCATTTTCAACTAACATAACTTCAACAACTAGGCCAACATATTGCACATATCGAAGTTAAAATACACACATTTATTGTGCACATAATCACTGATACGCTCAAACTTACTTCTCAAATAAGAAGTAAAGCGGTCGTGTCAAGTAAATAACCCAACTAGTGAGGTTGGGATCGTTCCCACGAGGAAAATAGTCTAGACTTAACTTCAATATGTTATTACTAGTGTTTGGTTGATAACTTCTTTGGAAAGTAAAAACATAAAAAAAGGGGGGTTTATATTTCTAAATGAGTAAAAATAACTAACAAAGTTAAAAGAGACACTTAATGGGTTTGAAAATTTTATTTTTATCAATTAATCAAAGTAACTAGGGTTTACGTGTTCCCCACAGGTTCATAACTTGATAATTCTAACTATAACAATTCTTTCCTAGTATCTTGCATGCAAAGTGATAAGTTATGTATTT
>NC_028637.1:67033750-67034433 GCF_001406875.1 Solanum pennellii | reverse complement strand
ATTTGGTTTCTTTCATTTAGGCTAGAAATGGGCTTTGTTGAATAAGGGCCTATGATCCTTTCCTAATTGTCTATTACAGCTTACTTTCAGCAGGACTAACCAGGCAAGTTCTAGCTAAGTACCAATAGTGGACTATTTGAATTCTCCTCACACTCACTTGACATCTCATCACTATACCAGATTGTCAGACACCTAGTTTGAATTTGAGACTTAGGTTAATGCAATGGTGTAACTCTATTTCATGCTTAGAGCCACACAATTATCAGTTACTATGCCTAGTCATGCATTATTTTCCAGTTTATCAGGATATCATTTTAGCCATCATGCTCCAGAATTAAACTATGTACAAAAGATATAAACATGCCGGTTCAACAGAAAAAGTAATCAGTCTTTTGGGGAAAAAGAACACAGGCAAGAAAACCCCAAAAGAGGATAGTGAATTGGGCTACTCTGACTTCACCCTAACACTCACTATCCATTTACCCTACCCCAACAAAAAAACATGCAATTGTCCCCAATGCATAAAAATGTAAATACTAAAGTGGTAGGTGAAGCAAACCTGTGGCGCAAAGCGCCGTCGATCAGCAAGATGGTGGGTCCGGTTCCCCGGAACCCACGTCCTCAGCAATCTGGACACCCTCAGTGGTGTCCTCAGCAACAACCGCACCATCAGTGGTGCCTCC
>NC_028637.1:67030050-67033498 GCF_001406875.1 Solanum pennellii | reverse complement strand
AGAGGGTGTGCCGGTCAGTGTGCGCTCCTCATCAGACTGGGAGGCAGTGACTACGCCGGTCGCCACCTTTTTTGGTGTGGCTCTGGGAGCACGTGCAGCGCAGTAGGGGGCGGAAGTGCCTGGGGGCACGTACTCAGGGTCACACTCATCATCAGAGCCGATGACCATGCGGGCAGACAGGGCGACAGAATTGGATCGCCCGCTTGCGTAGGTGCGGTCTTGCTTGGGTGCCATAGTAGATAGTACCTGTAAAGGATCAGTATTAGTGTGAGTAATGGCAAACAAGACAGGCAAAACCATATGAAATAAAACAGTGAAAGTAGTGTGTCGTTGATATTGATACTGTATCACACGACGGGCCAGATGACGGCTCGTCGTGGCTATGACGGACCGTCATGAGGTCCATCGTGTTTTACTTAGTAGATGTATACATAAAGAACCCTAAAGGAGGGGTCTCTGACCAGCATGACGGTCGTGCAGGACGGAACGTCGTGTGTACGACGGTCCGTCGTAGGTGTCCGTTGTAGGACACTTAGAAAAATTATTGGAGACCCTTAGCAGAGGGGTCTCTGACCATCATGACGGTCGTGCAGGACGGATCGTCGTAGATACGACGGTCCGCCGTAGGTGTCCGAAGTAGAACACTTAGAAAAAATATTGGAGACCCTTAAGTAGAGGGGTCTTTGACCATCACGACGGTCGTGCAGGATGGACCGTCGTGGATATGACGGTCCGTCACATGTGTCCGTTGGGACAGGGTGCTAGGGCTTTTGGAACGGACCCTACGATGGTCCGTCGTGTGTACGACGGTCCGTCGTAGGTGTCCGTAGTAGGACACTTAGAAAAATTATTGGAGACCCTTAAGTAGAGGGGTCTTTGACCATCACGACGGTCGTGCAGGACGGATCGTCGTAGATACGACGGTCCGCCGTAGGTGTCCGAAGTAGAACACTTAGAAAAAATATTGGAGACCCTTAAGTAGAGGGGTCTTTGACCATCACGACGGTCGTGCAGGACGGATCGTCGTAGATACGACGGTCCGCCGTAGGTGTCCGAAGTAGAACACTTAGAAAAAATATTGGAGACCCTTAAGTAGAGGGGTCTTTGACCATCACGACGGTCGTGCAGGACGGATCGTCGTAGATACGACGGTCCGCCGTAGGTGTCCGAAGTAGAACACTTAGAAAAAATATTGGAGACCCTTAAGTAGAGGGGTCTTTGACCATCACGACGGTCGTGCAGGACGGATCGTCGTAGATACGACGGTCCGCCGTAGGTGTCCGAAGTAGAACACTTAGAAAAAATATTGGAGACCCTTAAGTAGAGGGGTCTTTGACCATCACGACGGTCGTGCAGGACGGATCGTCGTAGATACGACGGTCCGCCGTAGGTGTCCGAAGTAGAACACTTAGAAAAAATATTGGAGACCCTTAAGTAGAGGGGTCTTTGACCATCACGACGGTCGTGCAGGACGGATCGTCGTAGATACGACGGTCCGCCGTAGGTGTCCGAAGTAGAACACTTAGAAAAAATATTGGAGACCCTTAAGTAGAGGGGTCTTTGACCATCACGACGGTCGTGCAGGACGGATCGTCGTAGATACGACGGTCCGCCGTAGGTGTCCGAAGTAGAACACTTAGAAAAAATATTGGAGACCCTTAAGTAGAGGGGTCTTTGACCATCACGACGGTCGTGCAGGACGGATCGTCGTAGATACGACGGTCCGCCGTAGGTGTCCGAAGTAGAACACTTAGAAAAAATATTGGAGACCCTTAAGTAGAGGGGTCTTTGACCATCACGACGGTCGTGCAGGACGGATCGTCGTAGATACGACGGTCCGCCGTAGGTGTCCGAAGTAGAACACTTAGAAAAAATATTGGAGACCCTTAAGTAGAGGGGTCTTTGACCATCACGACGGTCGTGCAGGACGGATCGTCGTAGATACGACGGTCCGCCGTAGGTGTCCGAAGTAGAACACTTAGAAAAAATATTGGAGACCCTTAAGTAGAGGGGTCTTTGACCATCACGACGGTCGTGCAGGACGGATCGTCGTAGATACGACGGTCCGCCGTAGGTGTCCGAAGTAGAACACTTAGAAAAAATATTGGAGACCCTTAAGTAGAGGGGTCTTTGACCATCACGACGGTCGTGCAGGACGGATCGTCGTAGATACGACGGTCCGCCGTAGGTGTCCGAAGTAGAACACTTAGAAAAAATATTGGAGACCCTTAAGTAGAGGGGTCTTTGACCATCACGACGGTCGTGCAGGACGGATCGTCGTAGATACGACGGTCCGCCGTAGGTGTCCGAAGTAGAACACTTAGAAAAAATATTGGAGACCCTTAAGTAGAGGGGTCTTTGACCATCACGACGGTCGTGCAGGACGGATCGTCGTAGATACGACGGTCCGCCGTAGGTGTCCGAAGTAGAACACTTAGAAAAAATATTGGAGACCCTTAAGTAGAGGGGTCTTTGACCATCACGACGGTCGTGCAGGACGGATCGTCGTAGATACGACGGTCCGCCGTAGGTGTCCGAAGTAGAACACTTAGAAAAAATATTGGAGACCCTTAAGTAGAGGGGTCTTTGACCATCACGACGGTCGTGCAGGATGGACCGTCGTGGATATGACGGTCCGTCACATGTGTCCGTTGGGACAGGGTGCTAGGGCTTTTGGAACGGACCCTACGATGGTCCGTCGTGTGTACGACGGTCCGTCATCGGGGTCTCGTTCTGAATGACAGTGACAGAACTAAAGGTACCCTATGCAACCCCGATGAACCCAACTCAACCTTGTAGTGTTTTGGACCTACATGTGTCTAACCCAACAACCTAGGAAACTAACAATGCAAAAGCACCTATGTCTAGGGTGGTAAACATGGTAATTTCGAACATTTATAACCTAGGTCAGGCAGAATCGTATAAAGTAAACAAAATACTATGAGGAACTAAGCTTAATACTAACTAGTAACAAAAATGCAAGATAAATGAGTATAAATTAGAGATATATACCGTAGAAATGGAGAAAAACAGATGCAAAAGTACTTGGTGGCAAGGTAGACACTCATAACAGCAGCTCCGACTAGTAGATGATAATTTTAAGGCTTTGGAGGATTGTGGGGGCAATGATCAGTGGGGGGAAATGTGGAAGTTGAAAAGAGAGGGGAGATGAGAGGAATAATGAATGAATGGGGTGAAAATGAGGGGTTGGGGTGGTTAAACGGTCAGATTTTGGAAAAGGGTCCAGCCGGGTCGGGTCGGGTATAATTCATTAATCACGCGACGGTTCCCCGACGACGGTCCGTCGCAGCTGTGACGACCCGTCTTTGGTTCCGTCGTGTGTGCCCTAATTTCAAATATAGCCGAAAAACGTACCTGGACGACGGATGCATACGACGGTCCATCGCAGGCGCAACGGTCCGTCGATATATCCGTCAGTGACTGCTGC
>NC_028637.1:67007981-67024528 GCF_001406875.1 Solanum pennellii | reverse complement strand
AAGTATGACGGACCGTCATAGGCACAACGGTCCGTCGAGGGTCTTCGTTCCAAAATACTTCAACTCTCGGAATCTAGGTACTGGGATCACTTCTCTGAACTTCACGACGAACCTGCAGGACGGACCGTCATAGCCATGACGGACCGTCACAAGCTTCGTAATCCCACACTTGGTCAGACTTCCCCATCTTCCTTCAGCAGCTGCACTACGCTGCCACCTACGGACCGTCACAGGCACGACGGACCGTCATAAGCTCCGTAGGTGGTCTCTTCTGCATTTTTCCGCTCAAAATCTCCGCATTCAGCTTTGGACAGATTTCCTGCAAAACAAAGAGAAACTTATATCAAAATTAGCAAAAAAAAGGGCTTTCGGACACACTAAACTTAAGGAAAAAGTATTAATTATACCGTGAAACCACGGTATATCAATCACCTCATCACATTCAAGCAATTACAACTTCATATTAGCAGTCATTTCCGACAATAGAAGCATACATTCATAGTTTTCAAGATATAATGCACAGAAAAGTCCAAATTATTAGTTAGTTCGCATCCATGGATGACCATTTCCCTTCATTCATGCAAGTACGCAACCCTTAGGGCTATATACCAGTTGGAACCTTTTTAATTCCAATTTGCTTTGCTTGTGGACCCTTCGTCGTGACCATGACGTCCAGTTTACTTTGTTGAGATACTAATTAGAATTGGGAGATACCAATTGGATCCAACTCATACCACAAGCAACATGTGCACGAAGGAGAAAACAAGCGAAACAACTTCCTAGAATGCTTCCTAGCCTCATGTAGATTAGATGTGGATGTAACGATACCAGTCAACAAGAGTCTAGTCCACATTTTGCTTTTGTACTGGGACACCGATAACTTGGGCTCTAATACTAATTTGTCGTGACCAAATCCACCGGGCCATGCGGGCACCTACATACTACCACCTAAGTAGGAGAACCCTCATATCTCAATAGTCAAAATATGTAGAAAATTAAAGGAAACAGAGATAAATATAATAACGGGATTTTATAAATAATACTTTTTATACAATTTTAGGTTAAGACTTGTAAAGTAATTAACACCCCAAGGATCTATTCTAAGCATGTTGAAGATCTACTAAGAGTACAAACTGGACATAATAATAAATGGAACAACTCCCACCATGCAGAAGGAAAAACAGAAGTTGCTGGAGATTTCTTCGTCTTCACCTAATGCAACATCATCGATCCTGCATCCAAACTATGCCAAAGGGCATAAAATAGTAGTATTAGTACAAAACCACATGTATTGGTAGGTACTATCGGTCAATCTAATGTCCGCCACATAATATAAGAACTCAACTAGTGAGAAGATGCAATAAACCACTCGTTTCTTCATTGTTACCCTCTCTCGAACACCTCAATTATACAAGTACCTTTACTACTAACCACCTCCTCATTCAACCTACTTACGAGGTTATTGATCATAGTATAATCATTATAACACATAAAATATACCACTAATACAACTACAAACATTCCGACTAACACCCACGACAAACCCTTACTTCCTCATTTATTTTACCCAACCCTTGCCACATGGTACATTACATCAAGCTTTCTAACTACTAACCACGAACCTCATTTCTCCAAGGTGAATTCCACCTAAGTATTTACATCACATACACTACCTCTACTTCTAACCCTTGCAACATACGGACAACCCTTGTCTCTCAACATTAACACTCTTGAGACCTTAGCCCTTCCTAATTCATTCAACAACCAGATACATAAAAAGTTAAGTCAACATAGTAGAATAATCAGATATTGGTCATCACAATCATTCAACAATTCCGGGGAATACAACATAAGTTATCACGCATGAATATGTTGCAGTTTCACAATTCTCAATATACACTTATCACAAGTCATTGGTCCTCTCATGAAATTCAAACTCAAAATGTTAGCATACTAGAACGTGGTACCCGATCCAATGTTAATGCCGAAACGTGACAACCAGTTTCATATTTATAATGAAACGTGGCAACCGGTCCAAGTTAGTGTGTCCGAATACCCAATTCATTCAACAAGCCACAATCGCAATCACAAATTACGTTATCATAATCATACAATCAAGTCATGATTCATGACATACTTCATTCAATTATTCTCATATACGATTGGTGTGATTTATAACACAACATTTTACATACATGCATTATAACGAAATAATTACTAACAACTCACACTAAGAAGAAATCCCCACCATCACAATGAAGTATTCATCACCATATATCACTAAAACAATAACTCGGTCATACTTAGCCCTAGTTACTCATCTAAGGCTTCTTTTTATGGTTTTAATTGTCCTTTTTTCGGTGCACGAAGGCCTAAGCATGAATCCTACCATTGATTATCATTATACTACGCAGTGGGAACAAATTTATAACTACTCTATTAATCAACCTAGCCTACCTGAATGCCAAAGAGCTACACGAAGTTGTTGGCTTCGATTCTTTTTTACAGATTTTGTGGCGGTGATCTTTATCGGAAATCTGCAATCCATCGATTTCTTTACACTAGAAATTTCTTTCCTTCTTTCCCAGGCTTAGAGAAGATTTTTTTGGGGTTCCTAGCGTGGTTTACGTCATATTTAATACAATAATATTCTTCTTTATCACACACCGATATACTTATCATAATGTATGAAAATACTTACGAGTTATTTTAACTAGCATGCTATAATATTACTTAGTAACTAATTTAGAGTTATAGGTTAGTAGCATATCTATAACATAATAATATATACATATTGATTATTATACCTAATAAAGTATCATAATTATACCTAAAACAAGTTATATATGTAGTAATTCAATTATAGATAAAAAGTTAATGCAATTCGTATTAGAGATGTTATAAACACATGAATGTATTACTTACTCTAAAAGAAAATAGTTTAACTTTTAGGAGAAAAAGATAATCTCAAATTAAGTGGTCTCAATTGGTTAGAGACTTGTGATTATAATGTGTTGTAAAATGAGAGCAAAATACAAGAAAATCTAAACAAGGAGGTAAGACAAATGATGATGAAAAGTATAAAGTTGGGAGCTTTATTTATTCTCTTCAAGTGTGTATTTCTTAAGGGTGAAGAAGACCCTTTCATAAGAGGTAAAAATCATCCGTTTACTACCTTAAACAAAAATATGTTAGTAATCATTAAGGCTTTACATTAAATTAATACATTAAGTTACGTTGTTGGTAAAAAGAAACGTTCATAGTTAAATAGATTTGTAACATACTGCGCCTTTTAACGTTAATTATTTCACTTCAACTTTGTCATTAATAGCTGATGCACCCCTTGTTATAAAAGTTGCTCATAAACTTTTACTCTTATACAAATGGTTCACATGTACCTATTTTTCTCTGAATGGAAGTAAAAAAAAATTGAAAAAAATTATAAATATTATTTTCTGTGGTATATTTGATCCTTCTCAGAAGTGCTATTATTTTTGTTAAGTTGTTTGATTCAATTGATAGTTTGCATTTAATATTTTGTTGATCAAATGTATTTTTCACCAATTTGTTTTTAAAAAAATTATCATATATACCTCAATGTTTAAAATAGGTACAAAATATAAATTACAATATATTCCAAAAAAAATATTTTTATATTTTTTCTTTACTATACTCTTTTCCCTTCACACTTTTTTCCCCCCGTATTTTTACAATAAAAAATGAAAAAAAAGAGAGTCAAACAACGATAATGAAAGAAGTTAAAAAATCATGAGTGAAAAATGAGCACATATACCCTTATATGAATTGTTTTAAAATAAAAAATTATAAAAAAGAAACACAATCACTAGATAAAAGGGTATATGTGAGCCGCTTTATTAATAGTGGGGAAAATGCATAAGTATCCCTAATCTATGACCGAAATTTCAGAAACACACTTATACTATACTAAGGTCCTATCAACCCCCAATCGAACTTATTTTATAAATAGTTTACTACCCATTTTCGGCCTACGTGACACTATCAACCAGGCAATTAAAAAGATTGTCAGCACGCACCAACCTAAAAGATAGTGCCACGTAGACCGAAAAGGGGTAAAAAACTATTTATAATATAAGTTTAGAGGGTAATATGACCTTAGTATAGTATGAGTGTTTCTCTGAGATTTCGGACATATATTGGAAGGGGATACTTATACATTACGTAAACAAAATTGTGTACGATCATTATATTAAGAAAATCTATCGTAACTTCAATTAATTCACTGTTACATAGAAGGACAATCTCAAATAATGTATTTTTCCTAAAAAAAAAAGATATTGTATAAAGACAAATCAATGAAATGAGTAGGTTATGATCAATTAAATTGTGAGTCAAAATAATTCAAACAATCAAGATTAATATTATATAATGTACTATAATATGAAATTAATTCATTAACATATTAATGTATAGAGAAACGACAAAATCACTTTAAAATATTTTAATATTGACGAGGAAAAAATTGATTTATCAATAATAATTACAAAATAATTTTTCAATGATCTCATTTATTTTCATTAAGATAAACGTTTGAATTAATTGATTGAAATATTATTTCAAGATTTAAATACTAAACAATTTAGATTATTGTGTTATAAGCATATAAATATGTATGAGTTATTTAAATGGAAAAAGGGTATATATCTCGTTATATATATACCTTGGAATCAGAAAAGAATTGAAATGTTGTAGAAGAGGGCTTGTACTACTCATTCACGGACCGTGAAGGGATGTATGATTTAACTCAGTATCTAAAAGTTTTGGAGGTAAGTTTCATGGATGAGATTACGGACTGTGAAAGCTTTCACAGGTCATGTACTGGTCAGTGAACCAAACCCAAGGACTAATGAACCTTCTTTTTCACGGGCACTTGTATGGGCCATGGAAACTTGTATGATTCATAGAAGCTTCCGTGGAAGTTTAAACTCAGGAATAAGAAGCTCAAAAACATTCTACACACCTTTATGGTCCATATTGTACAACCTGACCTAATAAGGAAATCGATCCGATTAAGGTAATCCATCTAGAACTTCTATCTAAAACCCTAAGTGTGTTTTTGAATGTGAATAATGATCTCAATCAATTTTGACTCCTAAAATCATATATTATTATAAGTGGGAACCTCCAACTTTGAAAGTTGAATTACCATTTTACCCCTACACTAAGTGATAATTTAATTAAATCATATCTATCTAATCTTAAATTTTAATAATATTGTGAATAAATAAAAATAATTCCGTTGAGTCTTTTCCACTGCCCATTAACTATGCATGCAATGTGAGTAATATACAATGTACATCAACAAACTTAATGACATTAACTATAATTTTCACTTCGTCATATACAAATTTCCTAGAGAATGTGAGGTGGTGCTTTGAATATTAATTTTTTTAACTTGACTATTCCGTTTTCCAAAACTAATTAGTATTATATAGCTCTGTTGCACTATTCTCATTATCATCTGATTATATCCATTACTAGAGATTCTTCTTGGTCAGATTTTGATGAAAATTGTACTCTTTTTAATCCTTCCTCTTAAGTTATACTTCCAATGTAAGTTAACATTATGTTAGATGTATTTTAATATTTGTGACATTTTGCTAATTCTACAAAAACATTGTATGAACCCTTTCCTCAAGTTAGGTTTGTGTCTATCTCTAATTGTCTCTTATTATATTTGTGTATATGAGTGCGTCTTTAACATTCATTTCTTGAACTTTCTTGGCTATGTCTGTTTGAGAACTTGAGATCTTGAAGGTTTGAGGGTTGTGCACGGAAGTACTGCTTTTTTTTTTACCCTTCTTAGAATCTCCCACCCCTTTGACTCGAACTCGCAACCTTTTGGGTTGGAAGTGAGGGCTGCTCACCATCTAAGAAACTACCTCTCGTCAAATACTACTCTGTTGACTTGAGCCAGTCTGGATTTTTTTATGGATGTAACTGTTATTGTCTTCTTCTTATTTCTTTAACTCCATCCTCCTACAAAGGTAAATCATACAAAAGATATTCCTCAACTAAGTTGAAAGAGGTTTTGTTACGGAGTATTTATTATAAGCTAACACATATATCCTACAAATCTGAAAAAAGAATTTCCATAGAATTTTGACATGCAAATGTAATTCCTATAGTGCATTGTAATATTCATATCTTTGCACTTATTTATTTATCAATTGATTTTCTAAGATATAATATGATATAATATATCATTTCACATTTATCCTGATCTTGATACAAAATTATAGGATCATTGTGATTAAAGACTATTAAATTAATGGGAGAAGCAATTTCTAATCAATTCTTGTATTACACCAAAAGTGTGAACTTCTTACCTTTAGTGTTAGATGACGATTTTGTCTCTGATATAAATTAAAATATAATAAAATATCTAACAAATTAATTTACATAGTAATATATATATATATATATATATATATATATATATATATATTAACATATCATAATATCTTTTTCAATAGTTTGTTTGTGTTGCCATCTCCTATAACTGTTTGTTTATATGACGAAGCATTGAACCATTTTTAAAGGTAACAAAAATAGCTGTAAATCAGGACATTCAAAAATCTAAAGTTGAATTATCATTTTATCTCTACTATCCATTTTTAATAATATATAATCTTATATAACATCTAAGTAATAATGTTATAAAATATCTAATGAATTAAATATTAAATAGTAAATTATTCATACTTACCGAGAATTCACAATGATTCATATACTAGCCACCATAAGGTCATATTGATTGAATCTCTATAAAACTTATGCAAAAATTTACTTTCACTCAACCAAACTTATATTTAGTTATTAAAATAGAGAATGTAATTTCGTTCAAAACAATTATTGTATTTGTACTGACAAACTTTATATTGAACAAAGAAAAATTTTCATTTTGTATTTTTATTTTTACTTTTTAGGATGGAAATTCAAGTTCTATATCTAATCAATACTATCTAATAAATAATTATCAACAGGAGATTAGAAATGTACAAATTAATATGATAGTAGGGTATAAACGTGTAAGACACTTTTCCAAGAAGTAGTATTACTAAAAATGAATTAGGCTAGTGGGATAAAGAAAAGACAAAAACACCCTCCTTAATTTGGATGGATTTCCTTATTCAGGCTGAACGGAAACGGGCGTATCTATCTTATATGAACTCAGAATTCAGCAAACTCTCTGGAATTGGAAAGAGGGCTCAAAGATCTTTCATTTGATATCTCATGAGCCACTTAATTCATCATGTACCGAAAGTTATGGACATTTAAAGTTGACCCTAAACTCACAATTTAAAACTAACTTGCAAAATTCTCGATTTAGCTCTTTCCAAATGGTTCTTGCTAAAATTAGTTCTTTTAGACCGAGGCATTACAGTAAATCAGTATTTATGGAATTTTACTTACAAGATTTTCATAGACTACAAGGTATGAAATCGAAATATTATTATATTTATTACGCTCCGAGCCTATACTCTGAGCGGGACTGACACTTGAGAATCATTGTTGACCCAAACAAATCCTTGACCTAGCTTACTACTCAATGGAACACTTGGTGAAATTTGTTGAAGAAGTGTTTTTCTCTAACTTTGTTAGCAATAATAATATATGCAATTACTAATTTGATTGTTATACTTTTCAACTCAAATATACCCATAATGAATTTCAGTTCATTGTAAAGAAATTCGACATGTATTTTGGTTGTGTTTCACAATGGAGAAAATATTTTCCCAGAAAAAATGAAATAAATAATAAATCATCAAAAATGAAAAAGATAACAAATCATTCTTACATTTGCTAAAAATACGTTTTCCTATTAAAACAATTAAAATGTTTTAAAAGGAGTATTTGGTTAAGCAAAAGTGCTTATCACCAACAGGGTGCAAAATAGACAAATTGAAAAGGGGTCTTCGAAAACTGATATCAAGATAAAGCTAACCGATTTGTAGCTAAAATTTGGGAACGCTAGAATATACAATTACTATTTGCCAAGGAATATAACATTCAAAGCACTTAGCTTCAAAAATTCAATCAGTAAAATGTAGCCACAAAGAGATATTTTTCATCATTTACAGTTGCCCATCTGCAATCTACTCTCTATTTATTCTACAGTTCCAAGTGTATCAGCATTAATTCTGTGATTCTGTCTGTGTTGCTCAATTTATGCACCCAGGCATAGTCTTGCAGCATGGACCAATATACCCGGTAAATGGAAGAAGATGGAGAGTGTGCGATTGACAAAGTTAATTTCTCCAAAGTGAGCATCATACAATATCTCTTGGCTATATACCACAACGTATCCCATGAACAATGCAAACACAATGCATACCTATCACACAAGCAGTACTCATCATTAAATCAGTCATACTATTCATTCATTAGATAGAACTAATGATTTATAGGATGTGTGTGAGCACACTGTATGCATACAACTGCTTACCTTTAACATCCGATGAGCTGTATGGCTGTCAATGTATTCTGAATTACTAGCATTAAAGGTGGAGAAAATTAGAAGAGAAGAATGGAACAGGCTGCCCATGTAAAGTGCACTCCTTTCCCTCGTAAACGTGGATGCAAACCAGATAATTCCAATGCCAAGTGTTGGAGGTGCCAAAAGGTGGCAAACAAGCCTGTAGAGAAAGCAAGGAATGCTTTTTCAAATTATCAAAATATTCTTCAAAGAAGGAACACAGAACAACAAGAGATATCAACTAATGTCTGCGTCATACTAGAAATGACTTGAGGAAATCAGTGGAAAATTTTTTAAGTGCACTCTTCATAATTTGGTCATGTTTCTTAGTTTCACTTACTTATGAGCACTCTTCAGAACTCCTTCACATATACTGCTAGCTAAGAATACACATAATGGTGAGATAGAATTTTCTAACTGTAACATCTCCTAAACCAATGGAAGATATAAGTAATTACAAGTCATCAGTTTACAAATCTCAACAACAGACCAACATCCCAACACCGATATTGCTCAATATTTCTCATTCATATGCTAAGTATAGTCCAATTCTGAACTGTGAAGACCTAGGTGATCAATCATGCCATTCCAGGTTCTCCAAAACCTATGTGATCCATTTAGCTAACTGCATGCAAGAATGATACAAAATGTCAAATTCATCTACTCCAGTGCCATTCTAATTAAAGATGAGAAACAATACTAGTTTCTACCATGATACCAGTTTTCCAGTAAGGATCTAATTATTAAGGATAAAGTAATTACTAGTATATATACCAATCAGCATCAAGCCTTTCTCTGTATACAATTGAAGACTACAAAAATCAGGTTTCTGATAATATGATATGAATGAAAGTAGTAAAAGCAATCATATAGAACATCAAC
Organism: Solanum pennellii; assembly: GCF_001406875.1. NCBI lineage: Eukaryota > Viridiplantae > Streptophyta > Magnoliopsida > Solanales > Solanaceae > Solanum > Solanum pennellii. Next base: position 67,015,128 of record NC_028637.1, on the reverse strand, counting down.
AACAGAAATATCTGCCGTCTTTCTAGTCTTACTCTTGATCCATTTCAAAGAAATATTTGGTAAAAATGCCTACAGAAGCACCGATGGAAAAGGCAGCAGTCATCAAGAGTAAGACCCTCGTCCTCTGCATTGACAGAAAATTTACGACTTCAATAATAAATCAACAACTTGGAAGAAAATTTATTAGACACAGATCACCTACCACTCTCAATGGTGATATAAAGTAGAGACAGAGTATACTTGCTACAGAAGAAAGGATTGTGGAATGCCCTCCCACTTCCCAAATCCAGTGCGAGAAGGATCCAGAAGTAAAGCTCCACATGGCAAAGAAGAGAGTAAGATATACCTATATTTCAGCAAACAAATCAATTACAGGAAATATGGGGAATTAAATACTTGGAAGCAGAACGGAAAATGCATCTTCTCCAGCTAACTAGGTTTTGCAAAGAAGAAAAGATCAAACACAAGATGAAGAAACCAGAAATTGCATGAAACAAATTAATCCCTCCATCAGAAATTATACGAGACAAATTTATTTTGGGAAGCTTGAATGCATTTTCATCCAACACAACTTACAAGACTGCAATACCTAACTTTACTCAAAATGCTAGAGGAAGTCACAAGTTATGCCAATCGTTTTGTGTTATTATCATTAACAGCATAAGCAAGTACAAAAGAAGAGAAAAAATTATGGTAATACATGTAGAATATTCAGAAAAATCGAAATTCATCATGAATCCTGAAGAATTAAGTAAAGCAAGTACAAAAGATGAGAAAGAATTACGGTAATATTCAGAAAAATCAAAATTCATTATGAATCGATTCTAAGTAGATCTCTCGATTACAAGATAGAAATCTCTGGATTACAATATTTTCTATATTCAACTGTAAGAATGAATGTACCCTCTTCAAGCTTGCATAAGCGTGCTCGGTCATTTCACCAGTATTCATCAGGTCTTCTCTTGTCCAATTCCTTACGAAGTAAGCTCTCACAGCATTCATATCTGACAACTTGATGTTTTTTGCTTCAGAGGGAAACCGAAATCGGAAATTTGATGAAGAAGAATGAGGAACGTGAGCTGTATTTATAGTTCCTTATACACACAAGAGTTTGTTACCAAAGACTGCCCCTCGCCGTTAGTTAGTTATTAGCTCAGTTTTGTGGATACCGCAGGGGTAATTTCGTCACAAAAGAAAAGGAGAAGAATCTTCTGACTTCTCTGCTCAGTTGTTGGCGGGAAAGGGGAGAGGTCTGGGGATATAAATTTTTTAGGAATTTTTGTCCCCTTTTTTATTGTTAAAAAATTAATCTTTACTCAAAAAAATTGTTTGCCGGCTATTTTTGTTTTTTTGATCAAATGTATATTTTTTGCTTTTACATCCCTAAAAATATCAAGAACACATAAAAATATTAATAATTTTCAAATTTCAAATTTATTTAATTCTTAATGAATTGCCTCAAATTTCAAGAATAGTTTCGCTCCGAGCTAAATATCAAAATTCAATTTCTGTTGAGCTCGAATTTAACCTAACTCAACAAGACCCAATTGAAATGTCTTCAATGTTTCTAACTTCAACATTCTTTAATGGTAAATTCTCTACAACTTCAAATCATTCGAAATTTTGAACATAAACTCAAAAAACACTAGTCAACAAAGATCTAATGTAAAAAATTACAAAAACAAGAATCAAAGAAAATTTTGAAATTTTGGGACTGCTTTTCTTTTTTTGGAATATAATTTTTAGATACGGATGATGTTAGAATTTTAGTTTTTGAAAATAAGAAATTAATGATGTAGCCGAAATTTGAGATGATTTCGTGAAGAATTTTGAAGATGTTGAAAATTTGGGAGTTGTTGATATTCTTCATGTGTTCTGGTGTTATTAAAGAAAAATAATCAAAAAATATACGTCTGATACAAAAACACCAATTGAAAAGGGTCAATACCTTGTTTGGTGTGTAAAAAATGGTTTTGCAATATTGGAGTTAAAAAAATGGCATGGATGAGTCTTTTCTTTAATAAAAATGGCATAAATGAATCAAACTTTTAACGGATAACATAAATAAGGCCTTTCTAAAAGCTCGACGGCATATTTGAGCCTTTTTCCTAAAATTAATCTCACAGTTTACTAAAAAATAATGTTTGTCGTCTATTTATAAAATGCAAAATTTTTACGGTACTTTCTCCATTCATATTTGCATGTCATCCTTACTACAAATAGATCATATATATATTTATACAAAAGAGAATCCTAGGCACGCCTATGTGGCGCCACCACAAGCAATAATTTCCTTTTAAATTTATTTATTTTCAAAACTAGCCTTCCTTTTTCATTAAAAGGTGCGACATTTATGAAAAAGTGCAACTTTAATAAAGAGCTGCAACTTTTTTCAAAAGTTGTGACTTTTATCAAAAGTGTGACTTTAATAAAGAATTGCAACCTTTATGAAAAGTTGTAACTTTAAGAAGAGTTGCAATTTCATAAAAAATTGTGAATTTTATGAAAGGTTTTGAACTCTCCAAAAGGTTGCAACTTTTCAAATAGTTGTAACCATTATAATAAGACACAATAAACATTTGTTCATACTACCCTTTGTAGTCTATAAATAGAGAGATTTCCTCTCATTTTTAAACTACAGAAATACTAATCTTCTTGTTCTTCTTCTTCTTCTTCTTTCACAAAATTACATATTCGTGTACTTTACTCCTGTTGAGTGACTTTCTAATGTCACTGTTTTTGTATCAATAAGTTGATGAATAAAATTGTTCAATACTGAGAGGATGTAATTCTTTAAACATATGGTATTAGAGGGGAATAGTTTTCTTAAGGGGACATTGTGCATTCAATGGACTCGTTTTTTCTGTTATATTTCATTTTATTATTACATATCTTGGTATTTTTTTTACACTCATTAATTTACCCTTATAATATTAAATTGTTATTTTTGAGTACATGTTTTAAAGTCTATTATTTATGTTACTACAAATTTATTGTCTCTGGTCATATTAAAAATATACACATGTAGTACGTACATTCATTCTGCAGAAAATAATTATCGTATTTAGTTCCAATAATTCATGTTTTGATATACTATATTAACTTCTATAACTTAAAAGTACTATAGATATGCTTATATATTATCTATTGGTACATAGATATGAAATTTCTCACTTATCAATTGAAGAAATTCATTATGCAATTTCAAAAGTTATAATTGCTTTCATGTTCAAGCGTAATTTCTTTTCTGAATATGTTAAAAATATTTGAATTTTCTCCTAAGACATGTATCACAATTGTATAATCTATGCAACTGAAATGTTTCTTTTTATTTCGAAATGCCTTGCATATATATATATATATATATATATATATATATTCTTATTTTCTTCTTTTTTTTCGTTTTAATGTTGATAGAGAACTAATGATTTAATCATTTCGTGAATAATTCATTCATTAGTGGTTCTTGAGTTATGTGATAATGACAATCAAATTCATGTTGGAATATTGCTAATATTTTTTAAGAACCTATTTTCCGATTATTTTTAATGTATGTATATTAGTAAAAATTCATTTGCAAGTTTAATGCAATTATTAGTTGTGAGCTCGCGAAGCGCGAATAAATTACCTAGTGTTTCTATAAGAGTACAACTTTTTACTGCCAAGCTATAAAAAATGAATAGTCATGTCAAATGTATTTTTTCTATTTTTCTAAATAAAGATAATAAAAAAAAAGATGTACTTTTTCTTTAGCATTATTAATATCTAATGAGGAATTTATGTATGTTTTGTATTTTATGTTTAGTAATCCCAAAAGAAAAAATATTTAAACTATTTTTTAACTGAAAGTAAACTCAGAAACTGTGACAAGACTTTCTCCTTTAAGTAATTTTATTGTATAACTCAAACATATTATTTAACTTAATAATAATAAATGTTAATGTTTTCCCAAAAATATATACTTTTTTACGGTGTTCTCGTGCGAAGCACGTGTCCCAAAACTAGTGTGTATATGTATGTCAATTGGTTTGTCTAGGGTCTCTCATGGTTTTATAAGTGTACTTTTTGTTGTGATAGTAACACATTGTCAATAAAGAAATAATATAAGAAATTGGACGTCAATGCAAGTAGCTATAATAAAACATACCATTAAAATCGGGTACATTATATATAAAACACAAAATATAAATCTCAGAGGAACAGAAGCAAATGAAGAGATAAAAGAATATGAAGTTCTAGGAGAATAAGGGGTTATTTCTAGGAGAATGAGCTTATTTCCGTTTTAAAATTCTCTATGTGATTCGAGGTCCAGGCTACACAGTCTTTGCATGTGAGTGACTCTTATCATTTACTAGCTAGGGAGGCTATCGACTGTCGGCTCTAGAGTGACCACGATCTATTCTTAGTAGTTATAGCTATTATTCGTACCCATTGAGCGTATGAGAGTTTGTTCAGGTTTTTACTTAAATTTGTGCATAAGTGTACTTTCAAGGCTTATGTGTCAGGTAGGTTCAATTAGTCATACTTACTTCTATTATGTTGTCACTACGGACGTGTGCATCTCATTCAAATTCCACTGTTTTGACCTTTGTTTGTGTTTATTCTTACATTTCATATTGCTTTTACTTTTTTTTTTTGCTAAATAGGCCTATGAAGCCTATTTAATATATGTTCTTTGGTACTCATGCTACACTCTTCATCTGTTTCATGATACAGTTCGATCACCAGTCACTAGTGCCGATATTCTAGAAATTTATAACTTCAATTAAGAGGAAAGGGTGATCATATACGTCCTAGACTTACCTAACTCTATCTTTATTTTGTTGGCTTGTCAAAGTCATTTTATGATAAGCCTTATATTTTGGGTTCAGTTTCGGGACTGGTACATTTTTAGGTTAGTAGCTATGTTCTCAAAACTTCCAATTTGGATCTGTGAGAACATACTTAGAGAAGTACATGACTCCGCTCCACTGGGAGAAGGGAAACTATATGCGGAGTTAGAGGCAAAGGGACTTGTAATGAGGGATCATATATATATATATATATATATATATATACACACACACACACACACACACTAGTTTATATATATGTAATGAGTTTGTTTTATTACTCTTAACATCTTATTATAAATAAGTTCTTTTTACTAGTATATCATTTGGTTAAAGTATTCACAATTTCTCTTTCTTTTCCACCATCTTAAATTTTTCCTTACCCCACCCATCCTTTTTTTTGCTTCCTTAATATTCATATGTTTACTCGCGATAAAAGTACTTTAAAAGTAAACTAAAAAATCTCAATAAGAACTTAGAATGAATAGACCCATTCACTGGCCAAAATGGCACTCAATTCTCAATCATCAAAACATGAATGGAAAGACTGAAGAACTAACATCAACAACTGTCTATTAAAGCCTCTAACAATTGAGATGGACGTCGGGACAAGATCTACGACATGCTAATGAACTAACTAATAAAGCAATAAAAAGGGAATCCTCCGGAAGCAAGGATGCTCACCAACTGACTTTGAGTGCTCAACTGGATCAATGAGGCGTTAGATTCTGATCATGGTTACCCATATCTGCATCATAAAATGACGCAGGCCAAATGACATTAGTACATTGAATGTAAGAGCGAAGTTTTAAACAATGCATAAGCTACTAGAAGCTGAAAGAGATACTTACCCAAACTTTACTCAAACTCATGGATACTCAACTCAAGTGCAGAATTAAGCCGCATTGAAGATGAAGTTTAATTTATATGAAGCATTAAAAATAGTAAGAAACAACTCAATATACATATATAATAAAGTAATATAACTTTGTGGGAGTTTGTCTAACCAACAACCATCGCTATGAGCTGTGTGATAATACAACGTCATGCCCACACGGCTAGAATTGTCCTATAACTTGCCAAAATATAGAATTCCTCAACTAAGTGGATCTACTAGTGTATGGTAAAAATCACCAAGGAATCATCTAAAAAGTACGACCCTTTCTAGCCACGATGGCCATATGGTTTATGAAGACATTGATTTGTTATGAAATTGTCCCTACATCGACGCTCATTACTAGTGTAACAATCGGAGAGCACCCCCAGTCCTTACTGGCGTATTCAGCCTTGATGAGATCTTATACAAGCCCTTACCATAATCGTCACTACATAATGAACTCGAAACAATGCAGAATTTAAAACCTTTTACAATAGAAGTTCAAACTTCATTTTCAAAAACAAAATAGTAGGAATCTAATACCATTGTCACACATACACCATCTACTAATACGAATACAAGATAAAGTCTTCGAATATGGTCCTTAGGCCCTATATACACGATAGTCTTATAGAAAGAAAGTACATAGGAAAGACCAATAAGTCTATTTCATCAATAGAGAGACCATAAGGTGACATCAAAAAGCATTAGTCCTCGGATCTTTGAGGACCGACCACAAGTCTTGGAGATAAGAAGTCCAAGCTTTCTTCAAGAATGTAGAAGCCAACCGCTTTAACGAAACGTACACTCATAATAGAAAAGGAGAAAGGAGTTAGTATAATTAATGCACTAAGTATGGACAAATGCATAAAAACCTTAAAGAATGAGAAAAGGACAATTATATGAAAAGTTTGCATTTATGAGGTTTTTGAAAGCCATTTACATCACCAACACAATACATAAAGAAATACCCTCAACAATGTCCAAACTACAACGAAGTCATGACTTTAGAACTTCCTAAGGTCCACTTGTGCAATGTAAAGTGAGCATCCCATAATACCGACCCTACCAAGCATCCCTTAGAAACCACCTTGGCCACACACATTACCTTTATATTCCACCACATCCATAATCGTAAGTGAAACATATGCATCATGGATCACATTTCAATATAAGGATATATTCATCACAACCATTATCCATTCAACATACATATTATCATAGAATTTCATAACTACAAAGAACCAACCAGAATACCCTTCTAAGCTGTAACGACCTGTTTAGTCGTTTTGAGCAGCAGATTTTATTTCTGGAAAAACTGTGTGAGTCGACGGAACCCACGACGGACCATCATGGACACGACGGGCCGTCGAGGGGGTCTCGTTCCAAAAGACTTAGACTTCTGAAATTTGGGTACTGAAATCGACTCTCTGAACTT